>NW_008751930.1:206188-216514 GCF_000715545.1 Opisthorchis viverrini | reverse complement strand
GAGAGCCACGTTTCTGTGATGCAAATGAAGGTTGGACAAGCTATAGTGGAGATAGCTTGGATGTAGTGCAATTTAGGTAAGAGAGAGCGGGTGTTGATTAGAACGACAGAAAGATTGCTAGCGGGATCGGGGGAGGTGGGTAATGTGGCTAGCAAGAAGTTGACAAGCCCAAATTTATCTCAAATTTAGCTCAAATTTATCTTCTGATTTCGCTCGCGCTTACATCGTCCGTTTGCGTGTTTCTTGTGCTAACGCTGGTATCAGAACATTTCGGACGATCTTGTGAATTTATTATACGTGAGAATCGTAAACAAAATACGTCTGGACGACAGTGATTGGATTATTATTTATTCGCTGACCTGTGCCAACGTCAAACTATTTTAAGTAGAACAACTCTTTTTGAGCCTGTTCCTCTTGACCCCCCTCAGTATTGTATACTCATTCTATCGTTATTATTTTTTATATTTTGCACACATTCCAGGTAGCGTAGCGACACCTGGCGATTCTCTGCATTTTTACTCTACACAACGTTTCTGTGATTCCTGTTAACGCTTATCCGCTTTGCCAATCCCTCCACTTCGTCACCCCCACTTACGCTTTTTGTGACCAAGGCCATGAGCCCAATGGTCCAAGCCCCGGGGCTTTAGCGGTGTCTTTGTGTTTCATTTTAACATGACCGGCTGGATGACGCCAACTGTGCTGCATTACCAAATCTGATGTTCTGGTTCATCATTTTTCACCGTTATACTTTTCTTGTCACGTGTCAGATATGACATGTTACTACCGGCCACGTTCAAATCCCAAAGACCCGTTATTGCTCGATATTGTCTTCAGCAACACATGGTGACGGTGTTTCTCTGTCCATGCCGGTTTAAGGGTGCTCATGCCTACTTCGGATAATGCTGTCCCTTTTCCTTACCACATGTGTCCACAATCTCCGCCAGTCATGCTTTTATTTTGACTGTAACATTATTGTCATACCTAACGGTAAGCCCCCCAAAAGTTGGGAATAATCATTATTATTGTCACTACTATTTGGGTAGCCAGACGGCTACAAAGATGTGTGAAGACTTCGTCCTGCGTGTGAAGGCAATCTATGCCGAAAAACCGAGAAGCACTATAGAAGTGCTTTTTCTTTCCCAAAAGTTGGAATAATCATTATTATTGTCACTACTATTTGGGTAGCCAGACGACTACAAAGATGTGTGAAGACTTCGTCCTGCGTGTGAAGGCAATCTATGCCGAAAAACCGAGAAGCACTATAGAAGTGCTTTTTCTTTATCAAGAACAATAAGCAATGCACATCTCACGAAACTGCCGAGAGAATCGAACCCACGTCCTCCCAGCTTATAGTTTGGACAATTTTTAAGGAATGCATGTACACATGCAGCTGATTCCTGAATAGCAGATCTGTCACCGACAGAGCCCAACTGTACACATTGCAATTATTTTCTAGTGCATCTTCATCGAACCCAATAGTCTTTCTCCCGTCTGCATTTTCTGTGCCAAGACGATTCACGCCTGGTTCTGTCCCTAGTTAACTCTGTTAGCTTTTTTCAATGTGTGATGCTTTATTCCGCGCCTCAGATCCCATTCATCCGTTTCACAGATTTCTCCACCTCATCTCCGCTCACGCTTTCTTCATCCCGACGCTTACTCCACTGTTCAAGTTCACACATAGTCGGCAAGCAATTCCAGCTTCAGTTCAAATAAACCGGCTTTGTTATTGAACTGCACGTGACTCCCGCTTTAGTGTTCTGTTTTCTGTTTGCAATTTACAAGTAATTATTCAGTAATTAGCATGCCCCTTTATTTCCTCTTCCATTCCGGTGAGTTTCCCGTTTGTGTCTTAAAACCCTCGGAGGTTTCCGCCCAGATACTGTGACCAAAGTCCGCTTGGGCTGCATGACAAAGCGAGTGAACAAAACTGACGGCTGCCCGATCTATTATGCGCCCAGGTTCTTTTATTTTGTACACAGGACCATTATACGGAAACTGAAGTAATATCGTGTTAGAAATTACGAGGTAAGGTAATCCACGTTAGATGAGCTGTCGATTATAATGAAAACCAGAAAACACTCCTAGACGGTCGACACCTATTCTGATTACTATCTATGCCTATTGATTCAGATGATTTGACTTCAAGTCATAAGCCATTTTCTGTATTCAGTATTCATTCCGTCCCATGTGGCAGAAAGCCCTATTTATAAATGTCAGTAGCGGTGTGATTGCGTCGATTGTTAAACAGAAGTAACCGTTCGGAAGATAAAGCATTTTGGTGGCTATCTCGAAGGGACCCCATTGAAGATCAACCGTACCTGCAATCTTACCTCAGTTTTTCTACCACTTCAGGTCCCCTCGACCAACCAAAAAACCATGCTACTCAAGGAATTGCACATTCCAGCCACTGACCTCAAACATGGCGTCCACTATGGGGCTGTTCAAAAGCCGAAATATGTCACGCCAGTAATGGCACGGCACTGCTATTACCAGTTTGATAGCACAACCGCAACTATTCCCTTCCTACTGTTGACCATACCATCCCGCCGACTCGTTCCACTGACTGAAAATACGAACAAATTATCCACCTGGCCTAAATGTCTCCTAGACGTGTTCATTCTAATCTGCTTAACCTTTTTTGTATTGGCTTATTCCGGTGGACTTTCAGTATGTGCCTCCCACAAAGTCAACAATTTTCTAAACAGTTAGCATTCCGGTTGTTTGTTGCCACCATGTCACTTTTCCAAGGGAACACTATACCCGATTCAACTGCGACAGCGACACCACTGTGCCTCTACATTTTCACCGTGCACCTTGATTCTGAGATTCCTGCTAACATTTATCCGTATTGCCAGTCCCTAAACTTCATCAACCATGTTTACACCTTCCGTGAACCTGGCCATAAGCCCTACAGAACAAGGTCGCGAGGCTTCAGTGCTGGTTTCGGGTTTTAGTTTGCCACTTTCAAATTGAAAATATCTGATCTTCCCGAAAAAACAGTAGCAACTGTGTTGTCTTTCCCTTCTATTTTGCTGCCTGCTTTTCATGACACTGCTTTCCGCACAGTCCTCAGTGACCACAAACCTCCTGAGGCATGCGTTATTGTGACTCTAAAATTATGATCATGCTTGAGGGTATTCCACCGACAATTTGGGAATATATATCAATGTTATTATCAACATAATCAGGTATAATAATAAGATAATGTTTATTCCTAGCTTGTGGGTGGCATACTGTCTGATATGATCATACGTTTACATTCAGAATGGAGCATGACTGGGGGTTTGCGGACTATTCTGATGAAATTCTAACAAAAGGTCTATTACCCAACATGTAGAGAGGGATGGGCATGAGAAATGACTATTTCGAAGATGAATCCGGCTGACATGAACTGAAAGTGAAAACCATTGCTGGCCGTGTGTGGTGTTGGGTGGTTTACTAAATGGCCAGTGTCACTACAAGCAAAAATGGAGATGGAGATAGAATAATTCGAATTAGGCGCAGACGGCAAGTTGCGTATAAAAAGTGGTTTAATCTGGAACTACATGAACTAGCTGGTTCCACTTGTGAGGCAAAGTAAGTTGCTAAAAATAGGTTGACTGAGAAGATGGTCATTCTTCATTCCGAATGTGCACCTATGATCATGCCAGACGGTGTGCCAACCACAAGTTGGGAATAAACATTGTTATTATTAATACATGAGGCTAAAATATTACCCTGTATGGAAGTGAACTTGCGTATAAGTCATGCCATAATCGGAAATCGAGCTAATCATTGGATCAGAGATCAATGGTACAGGTTGTTGAGGTCGCCTGGTATTTTCGGGTGTTTAAATGGCCTGTAGACAAAGAAAGCTTACTTAGATATGCTGCAAAAAGTGCCGGAGTATGCCGGTCATGGAATTAGCGATGTGAGCAGTTCAGTCACTTTCGGGTATCGAATGAGTCGGAGCAGCAAAGATTTGGGTTCCCATGCAATTGATAGAAGACGACGCTCAGTTTTTCATTCATAGGAGCTGCAGAAGACCAACATACCCCGTCTTGCATTTGCCTCCATTATCCAAAGCACATACAATGAGCTTCCGGTTGGTAATTAGGTGTTGGTAATCAAGCGCTCAGAGTGCGCCAAACGTGCACGAGACAAGAAGAGCCACATGTCTAAAAAACCCTGAGAGAGCTAGGCGTATCCTTACACCAGTGGCTGAGACTCAGTTGCTTGCCTGATTTCGGGAAACTCAGCTAGTGCCGTGATGGTCACCGAGGTGGAAAGCAAAGGTGGGCAGTATTAGAAAGCTGGTAGAACCCGCTCACGCAGACTTACAGGTTAGCTGTGCCATCAGGCCAAATACAAGAGATGCAAGCGTCGATTTCCATCACACTTAGTGACTTCTTCAAAGAACCCAAAATTTGTGGCCGGGACAATCTGAACAGGGCGATAACTCGTGTTTGGGAGGATATCGACATTAAATAATCGAATTGGCGTTGTCCGAACGTGGGGTAACCCCATGAAGTTCCCTTGTTCGCCCAAAGATAGAGACGGCTTATAAGCAAGGGTTGCGATATAGGAATGGAGAAAGCGAGGTACCATGATTAAACATTATTAAAACAGCAGGTCACCATTTCTCTAGAAGCAGGCTATGCTTGTTAAATGAGCTGAGAAAACCCGGGACAATGGGCACGTGGTCAAAGATGAAGCCGGCTGACATGAACTAAAAGTGAAAACTATTGCTGACCTTGGGCGGTAGGGTAAACGGCCGGAGTCACAATGAGCAAAAGTGGAGCCGGAGTTGGAACAATTCGAATTGGGAGCAAGTGCCATGTTGCTTATAAAAATGTGGTTTATTTTAAAACTAAGGAGACTAACTGGTTCTACGGTGGTAGGGAAATCATGTGCAAAGAATAGGCTGGAAGAGGAGATTGTGATAATGCGTGGGGCAAACCGCACACTTTACATAGAATTTAACTTGTGTATAAGGCAAGCCAATATTGAAGTAGACAACCACGTTGGTCACATTCTAACAAAATTTCGTCGGATTAGAATGGACTCGTCCCAGAGGTGGTTGGGTCGACGTCGAAAATTTGCTTGTGCTTTCAATCACAGGCTCGAGTGAGCGAGAGGTTGCGGTCGAGAATGCGAAGAAAGTAGTTGCGTGAGTACCATCACACTGATTTATACATCTGTGAATCCTAATTAACTTCGACGCCAGCGAAGAGTGGGTCACCCTGACAGCAGAAGTAACGCTCTTTAATCATTCATGCGTTTGCCATTTGGCATGATATACGTCATCCCGTAATTATAGATTTTCACAATTCGCCTTGTTTGCTGCGCGACCTAGCATTCTCCCTATGAACGCAAGAATTTTACTTACTACAATACATTCCATTAGTTATTCCTCCAGTATTATTCTGTCTCAGGAGTCACCATCCGTCTTCTAAATTGGATTATGTTACTCGGAAACGAGCCCCATCATAGCCAAACAAAACTTCGTCTGCAATAAAGAAATGACTCTCGATTTCGGTAAATCTGATGAAATCATTCCATTGACAAGGGGGAAAATTTCTTTCCAAATGATTCAGGTATCGCGATGTATGGTGATATTTATATCTCAAAAACAGCAGAAAAGTCAGTTGTTTAGCACCCATCGTTCAACATTTCAGGGGATCTTTGTCTAGCTGCCCGTTTGTGTCCATATACCTCTACTCTCGGTGCGAGGGAGCAGCTAAATAATCCATCAAACTAATCTGCATACAAAAAGCTGCCGACTGGCCGGGTAATTTTATCCTGCACACATTCTGAGTGAGAGCCAGTGAACCATTTAATTGAGTGACTGATCAACCTCCTCCGTTGAACCTCTTTCCAATCTAGTTCGGTCCAGCCTCCATGTAATTCATTTTATCTTGCGACTGATAGCATACTGAAGCAGTTGAGGGCTCCTCTTCTTAACACACGATTGCATCAAGTTCATAAACGTGCATGGCCGTCAAAGTGATTCCGTACAAGGAATGCTATTTGGCAGAGGCGGTATTTAGGTGGTACAATAAGTAGGGTCTACTGAGACGTCAAATGCTGCAGCGGATGACACGCTCAGCTACCATCCGGGGAGCTTAGAGTTTGATCACCGACCGGCCCATTTATCCTTTAGAGCGGACGGTCGAAAATAAATAAAACTTACAAGGCTAGATGAGCAGGCAACAAAATACTCAAATCAGTTACAAGAGAATGAGCAGACCCCAAGTAGGAGCGAAGAACCAAATATTGGGCGGCAAGGAAACTGAAAGATTTCACGATGAACAGACGTAAATCGCGTCACTCGTGAGTAGTCGTAACAGAAGGGAAGAATTTCCGTCGATCACCGTTCATTCACGAAATAACTGCGCGCGTGCCCTCAGACTGGGTATAGCGGTAGGGTGCCATGGTTGCACTGACGTCCTTTGGTTTCTGGACGGCTGCGTGGCAGACGTCAGGGTTGTGGCAGTCCATCAGAAAGGTCGGTTTCCCGAAAGTAACCACAAGACGTCCACAACCTACTAAGACGATAAAACTCCGCCGTAAGCTGAATATAAAAACCAGCGAGCATCCAGGTCAGTCACTAATTCAATCAATTCAGCAAAAATGGATGAGTGTTCAGGCACGTCATAGAAGCGTGACCGAATGCGATCACCGTTCCAACAGTTCACAGAAGGACAAATGATGTTAACGTGTGTCCACTGAACACATAACGACCGATCTGGGTTGACGTCAGAAAGTCCCCTTTTAATAGCACGGGGTCGTTGTAATTTTCCTCACTCGCACGCACTTGTATGCAATTGTTTGCTGCATTGAAGCGGTTACATTCCTTGGTGGTGAGTTCTTTTCTGGCACCAAGCACTGAGGTTTGAACAGCAGTCAGATATAACACAGTTAGACAGCAGCTACGCATTCATGTGGCGGATGGACTTTGATTAGTAAGAGGAATCGACACGGGTAGAGTCAGGCTGATGTATATACACGGGTAATTTCTGTTCACTCAAAGGACTATAAAGGTGTAAACCGAGGATCGGACAGAATGAGGGAATGACAGCATTTAAAAATGAAGGATCTAAATTTTTCAGTAGCAAAAAACTTGAATTTGCAGCTTCGAGATTTACAAACACTGAGGCCAGGGCTCTTTAAGAGGAACACTGTGCAACTCGGAACGATGCTATCTGTTACCATCGGGAGGTGAAAATATGGCTATAGTAACTTTCCTGTGACCGCCACACAAGCACGCGTCCAGTCGACCGAAGTTTCGCCATTGCGCAAGGCGTGTCATCTGACAAAATAAGACCTAACCATGCGGCCTCTACTCAACAGAGCTGATCGACACTTCTGGCAGCAGTTGTGTTTATCCTGAATGGTGAGGATCTCGCTGAATTCGTCGGCCAACTTACTAGCTTCTTCGGATTTTCCGACTTCCCGTTGGTCCTAGGGTCACCCGCCACATTCGTGGTGCACCCATTCGTAACGCAAACAAGAGATGATGCTCCGATTACTGGATGAACGCACAAATACCACATTGCATTCTTCATGTATTGATCTAAGGCCTTCTCAAATGGCGTGAAGGATGAAAAGGTTACAGCCCAAAATTTATGAAAGACTTTAGAAACCAATTCCAAATCCATGGCACAGCGGGCTAAAAGACAAATGTGCGCCAAAAATTTTTAAAGATTAGTTAAAACATTGCACAAAACGAAGGCAACTGACCGTAAATTTGGTCTGAGCACATATACAACAAAAGGCAACATTTCGGCTTAAAAAATTTATTCCGCTCGCAAGGGTTTTACGGGAAATTGCGCTGCGCTTCGAAGGCTCGGCGGCGATAATTTAACACGTGAAGAGTTTTGAAGGATACTACAAGCCCTAACGAAGACCAGCACTGGTAAGATAGCTTTATCCAGGTTTCGGTATGCGTCTCGCGCCAAAGAAGTGATTACACTCTGTGAAGAAAATGTCCAACGATTAACGGTATGACACTGGAATTTGTGGAACACTACACATCCCCCAATCCGCATAGGCTGTGAAGAAAGGCATCAGCACAAGAAGCTTGGAGGCCAAAATTTTCGGCACTTTTTTAGTACTCGTAGCGTTTCAAAGGCATATCTCTAGGTCTCAAATGATGCTGGTATCAGGTGTCGTCTGTATGTTGTGTAGCTGGTAACTTCGGCTGAACAATATTAGACTCCTGTAGGTCTGACGACAGTTTTGTCAGGGCCACAACTGCAGTTGGATGACACCGATGGATTCGTAACGAGTTGATCATATGGCTAATCTCAATGAGTTAGACGACACTTTGATTGAAGAGTTCATCTGCCACCGCAGCCAAAGTTGGCGGGTCAATGTGTTACTCCAACTGGGTTACCACTTGCAGATTTTCGTACCAATTTTTGTCGAGGATTCCAGAAGTGGACGAAGATTCTGGGATTGAAGAGTACTGAGAAAAGTAATTCCAGTTTTGGCGGCCTTTCCTTTCCAGGACTGGGTTCGCTTGACCTTCACCGTGCCTTGCCGGGGAAAGTGAAATTTCCGGTGGCGGGTCAATGACTGCAGTGCCCTTACTACCATTTGCCATTTGAATATTATGAATGAGTACTGGAAGCGTAGTCCACTCAAGTGTTTGTGCCAAGCAAACCGCAAGTTCTTATTTTTCCTTCTTCTTTTCTGCTTTATTAAAATAAACGTATATGAACGCATGTTACTGGATCACCGACGTCACCTTTGTTGCTGAAGGCTGTGGGTCAGATAGTCCACACAGGACCTGAAAGTTAACACATTAGCATTCAGAACGGCTACTCGAACAAACCCAAGGAACGAATATAGCCCCAACTTTACTTGTATCAGGTGCTGGGTTCCATGGAATTGATCTAACGAGGTTCTCACGATTGTGGTCCGGGCTTAAGCAGCGTCTCCTTCCACTCGCTGCCTTTATATTGACCGCAATTTTGCAGGGGAGAGCACATTAGCCGAAGCACTTATCGTTTTTACGGTAAGATATGGAATTCGGTCATGTGCACGATATGGGATGCACATCTTGTGGGATCAGTCCCGTGGGTCACTCATACATGTGTAGACACATAGAACCTCTTGAACCTCTGCCCTGGTTGTTTATTCAGCACCCAACTAACAACTTTACCTTAAGGACTACAGCAAGTTCAAGCACAGACCTATCACATTTCGGCCAGGTAATGCAATACGTGGTGCGATAATGCATAGCTCCTAGAGACACTTGGATGATGCTGTGCAAGATGGAGTGTGTTGATACTCTGGGGAAAAGGGCTTGGTAGGTAACGCCGGTGTTCAGTTCTTTGCGACGGTGGAGGACATTCGTCAATTCTTGCACAAGCTCGACCCATTCTATGCGTTGGCACCCGACGAGGACAATTCAATGATCCTGGAAAATCACCTATACCCAGTGTTTCGTCAGTCGCACCACGAAGGCCGTCTTCACTCTACTTATAGGGGAGCGATCGTCACGCCAATCTACAAAACTTGTGACCGAATGTCGCCTGGCGGCTACAGGCCTATAGGCCTCACTAGCGTGCAGTGTAAGGTGATGGAATGCATTCTGAAGCGAGCTGTCCTAGCAACCGGATACCTGCAGCTCAACACGGATTTCTCCCAAACCGCCCTTGCGTGACAAACATGCTCGTGTTTATGGACGGCTTAACCCAAGCCAAGGACGAAGGACTCATATCGGGTGCCATATTTTTCGACTTCTCAAAAGCATCTGGTAGGGTCCCACATGTCCCGCTGCCCCACAAACTGGGGTCTCACGTGATTCAAGGGAAAATCTTACACTGGATCAAGATAATTCTGTTTGACCGATCATTCTGAGTGAGAATAGGCTCGTCCTACCCTTCTCCAGCGCCGGCCTCCATTGGAGTCCCTCAAAGCTCCGTTCTGGGACCAGTGCTGTTTCTGATCTACGTCAACGACCTCCCAGATGTTCTTGCAAGTCCGTGTCTAGTTTTTGTGGACGGCTTGAAATCCGTTGGACTGGCACCTTCCTCTGAATGACAAATGACAAATGGTGCGTCCATATATCATTTGGAGGAGACTCGGCGAATGGATTTGTCATGCTTGTTGAGAAGGGACCAGAAAACATCATGAGGATAGTCGCAAAAAGGATTTGGATATGTGGGTCTCCTCAAAATTGTCCTTCTCACTACACAATGAGAAATCGACCCAAAATGCATTCACTATTTTACGGATGATCCGACGCACCTTCTCCCTTATTACTCGCATGAACTTCCAAACGCTCTATGGGGCCTACGTCAGACCGCTCCTGGTGTACGCCGACCAAGTTGTCTA
>NW_008751930.1:174317-206141 GCF_000715545.1 Opisthorchis viverrini | reverse complement strand
CCTGGAGTACCGTCGCCTCCGAGGGGACCTAATTCTTACTTATGCCCTGTTTGAACAAAGCTTAGCAACAGGGTTTTCACCGATGACCCAACAAACACGGCGGGGACATGGTAAGATTTTCAAGCTCAGAGTGCACACATTCATTAGGCAAAATTTATTATTTCGGGTAGTAGGTGCGTGGAATGACCTTCCTCCGACGGTTGTCCACGCTCCTTCTTGAACCCAATTCAAGGCACTATGAGACAGTTATATATGGGAAAGTATGCTTTGGCAAGCATATTCCCCTCGCTGAGAACATGAAGAGCAGTGCCACACCCTATTTTCACTTGCGTCTTTCAAGTGAACCACAGTCGTTGAACGACAAGAACAAAAGTGCCCCGGTAACTTGGACAAAAGCCTCGATCCTGCGTATGAATCTGTGAACCTGTTACAACTGTGTCAATATAACTACCACGGAATTTTCCACAAGGTGATGTTATAAACCTGGAGCTGTGGTGAGAGGCGCGAGATGAAATCCTCGACTCTGAGTGGTTTATATTCTGACCAATGACCGGAAGCCTCTCCTTGGTTCGGAGCCGGTTCACGAAACATTCGTCCAGTTGGTGTGATTTTGTTTGTTTCGATTGGTTCGTCTCCGAACATTGATGTTCAGGTCGGATTCTGAGTTCCACACGACACCGCATTCCACTTGGCACAAGATGTCTACTGCCTGTTAGAGATGCGCAGGTGGTCCGGCGGATCGTCCGTTGTTGCCTAGCGAATTCGACTCGGGTGCCAGTCGACTTTGTGTACAACCTTGAGCACACTTGTAACCTAATGCCGCAATGATGGCAAGGAGCACCTTGGGTATGTGATCAACTTTTGATTGATTTGGAACTAGGGTCCGTTGGTCACGGCGGAGCACAGATAACGACAGGTAATGAGACGAACACTAATCTAAGCGAGTACTAGGCCGTGTATCGGGGACTTCCATCAAAGAATGTGTCCAGGAGCAGAATCTGTGTTGATGATGCCATGTATCGCACATACCGGACCACCGTTTATTGAAAAGTTTGCTCTCTTTCGTGTTCAATGCAAAGTGGTGGAATTGTATGGGTCATCAACCTGTGACCTAGCGACGAGTTATGAGATTACGAAACACCCAGGTGCTGCCAGTGACTCGCTTTCCGGGATGGAGACCGCATGATGCCTGCTATGTCTGAGGTGTCTCAATATATGGCTATTACTCGATGGCCTTGTCACCAGTTTCTGTCCACAGTGAATGATCGTCTGGAGGTGTGGCAACCTCGGAATGATCGATGTAGGCCAGCATTAATTCCCTTCCTCGTCCACTTCTATTCCCTTCATTCGAAGTATGGCTTTAAAATAAATCATGACTGTACCGCATCGAAGCATCCCTGTCTGAAAATTTATGTTATGCTGTTGAAGATGATGATGGAAACGAGGATCGGAGCCGATTATTGTTCGTACCCGTGTTAGAAAAGTTACCTGAACAGACTTTTCCAACCCTATGAATAATAGTCTCACGCTTGTCGAAAGACGGTTGCTGGCTCTCCTTATATTGCGGTAGCTGTCTTCACAAAAGTCTGAGAGCACCAAGCAGGTTTTCCAACTGACTTATGGTTTGCTTTGCATTGCATGTTTGCATTGCATCGATTTTTTCTAGCAGCACCACATATACCGCCGGCCACCGGTCATCATTTCCATAGATTGCGGGAGACTTCGACTCCATCGGTTCCCTTAATATTCCTGGCGAGAGGGAAATGTCCTGAACTTTGCAAACATTCTTCATGCCCTTCATTCCCATACCTGCGGGCGTGTTGGGGTGTACAAGGAACTGTCCAGTAGTTTCCTGATTAGTAGTGGGGTTCGTCCGCTCTGATTGACCACTGTGGAGTGCACATTCCAGCGGACCCTGAATCTCAGTACAGAAATCACGTCTAGAGAGGGATTGATGGATTTGTATTATACGGATGACATAGTTGTTTGACAATTGTTTGTCCACGCAAAACAGCAGCCTGGATACTGGAGGGAATACCATTTTTTCACACGTTTTGCACTTCCTAAATCTCATGCTTATGCTTCTCTGAAACTTCAGAATGAGTACCTGGTGTTTTTTGATCGGATCGCCTATAGTGGCAACCGTAATTTTGTTGCAGCAGACGATCAATGACTGATCAGTGTCATTTATGGTGTCAGAGCCGAATTTTGTTGAATTTAAAGTATCATACAAGGCAATTACGAGGGAACTCTTACTCTATGGTTTTGAGACTTGTCCCTGCGATCCTTAGCTGCGTTCAAGTGCTTCGTTTTCGGTGTCCCCATAACATGGTAAGAATTGTCTGGCTGCGGTGAGTCCGCAACGAAGTGATGCGTAGACGGGCACTTGGTAGGGAATCCGATTTGTTAAAGAAGCAGGTTGTGGTCGTTGAAGGATATTATATATCTGCTGAAGAAAGTGTCATTTTCTGTTCCAATCGATTGTTGGTGCAAGGTTTGTAGATGACGGGCCATGAAATGTCAACGTGAAATGAAAGCGGCCACTGTCAAACTCGGTACATTTGGAATTTTGAACCTTATTAGCTAATCACAATCCTGCTCACAGGTAGTTGGAAAACCTGACACAGCCGGTCGCAGTGGTTTTCATGCTGTCGTTTCCTAACCAGAATATCTGACTGAAGCTTGTCGCTGTGCGCTGGGGTTATGTCGGATGAGGTTCGCACAGGACGCTGGGTTGATCCCACTGATGGCGCTTTGTCTCGACACGGTGCTCAGATGTGTTTGTTGCAATGCTATCCAGAGTTATAGCCACCTTATTTTTAATCGCCTTTTTTGAGGGTAATAATAATGAAAGGATAATCGTTCAGCTGTAGCATTCTTTCGGTGTCTAGATGCCATGACACTCAAAGGAAGCACGAGGGCTGGAATACTGCCGGATCGCCCAATCCTAGACAGGAGAAGTGGAGATGCAGAGTTCGGGTTCGAAGCGTGGACCACCGATCCATTTATTCCTTCTGTGGACATGGCACTTTTTCGCACGAATTCTCTATCACTTTTTCTTTTATTGAATTGGGCTTGTTATGCGTGAATTCCGCGCCTCTTTCTGGTAACGACCCCCTCCCAATGAGTGTACGTCTTACAACCATACAATAAAACGATACAATAAATTGATGCAAACGTACCTCGAGATTCGCGCATATACCCACTTTGCGCCATAAGTTTCTCAAATTAACAAACGCGGCTTGGGGGCTTAGGCATTTTTACATTGACCTCATCTATCATACTGCTGTCGGAACTAATACAACTTCCAAGATATGTGAAACCGTCCACGATTTTGAGTGTTCGATTACTGCATGTCCAGAGGTCTGGCCTTCCACTTCGTGGACGCAAAGGGTATGCTAAAGGACGGGATGGTTTTCTTCATAAAAAATAACACCTGTTTGTAGATGAGGCCAGTGTCAGCATCTAGATTTGAGGCTTTCGTTGGTTGCTTTTTCAACACCGAGACTTTTAAGACCTTCCAGCACTCACCTTATCATCTCGTTGGTCAAGAAATCAAATGGGATCGTGCATTGCGATAGCACATCCTTATCGGATGCCACTTTGTGCGCGGAAGCCTTTTGAAAGTTCCCTATGTGCTGTCACACGTGCCGAAGCCTGAGAACACAAAGAATATATATCAACCAGACCAGTCAACCATGTTGAATGCGCATTTGAAATCCCTGAGTACCAGATTGTGGATCGTTTACACGAATGGTGTGATCCTAGCACCTGACGGCCTGTGAATTTCTGGTCAACTCAACCCTGACTAGGCTGAAGTCCCGCTCGCCGCACTCGCCCCGTTTTTGAGGATGGGCATTACCACTGATTCTTCCCAGTTGTTTGTGATGGCCTTTTTTCCAAAATGGAGGCAAATGGATCAAGTAAACGCTGAATGAGAACTTCGTCCTTTCTGAATAATGCATGTGAGGGTACATCGGTGACGTTCGATAGAACAAATGCCGTCGTAAACCTTTATGGTCGGGCTCTGAATTTCCAGGATAACTGAATGGAAGCAAGTGGCCCGAAGAATTGTTCTGCAAAGTAACAGTCCCAATGTTTCAGGTGGCCTTATTGAAAGTGGTTGCAAATGGTTGCACCAAATTGGCGAAATACACTCATTTGCGAGAGACTCACCTGGGACGCAGCTGAATCTCTCGTTGCGCCACTTTGATTCTTGGTGGTTTTACCCATAAACGACTTCCTGGGTCCGGTCGAGCGGGAATCCCGGAATTTCTTGGTCCCTTACATTTGCTTAATCTTCGGTGTCCACCAGGCTTCGTGTTCGGGGCGCAAGCTAAATTTCATTTGAGGTCCAATAGTTTGTCGGGCTATATTACGTTCACCACCGGCGAGAAAATTCCTCCGAGATTTAACCAGTACCACTATTCTGTCTGGTATGCGGTGCTTGAGCGGATCTGGTAGCGTCGTGCCATAGACGAAACTCCCGACACTATGCAAAGATGGACAGTTCGTTCCGGTAAGAATCGGTGAAGCAGTTGAAGGAGGGTCCGAAAGACGATTCTGGTAAATTTGATAAATTTCCCGACCTGTACTCGTTGCGATAACGATTGTACGTCCACATCGGTTTAACGGCGTGCATCCATGCCAGGTGAACCGGAGACACTGAGAGTGCATGCTTACTGTCAGCTGAATTACCCGCATAGTGTGGCCAGCGTGGCCAGCCTTGTCATTGTAGACTAAATACGCAAAAAAAAAACAAATAAACGCTCAGCTGTAACACCCTTTCGGTGTTATTGGTCGTTTCTACTCTACAGGGTAGCATCCACTTGCGAGTGACATCTATATATGGAGCATGCAAATGAAATTTGCAGCACGGGTGAAAAAACATGCTGTTAAGTATACCGCTTACTACTTTTTGCTGGCATCTTTCGTATTGCTCTCAACCTGCCGAGACCAATTTAACAACCTTAACGACTATGACCACCAGGTTAACATTTCTTCGCCCTTTAAGAGTGGCTCATCCTGAAAATGTTTTGGTTTCGAGGTCATGCTTTTGTTTTTCATAAAACATGAGCCCTGTTTTTTTGAATTCCAGTTGGAATTCTGAATTTCGAATGTTGATTTATACTTATGTTCATTCTTCGTTTGTGTGCGAAGTACTCTGGTGGATATGGGCGTTCAAAAAGCGCTCCATCCCACATACGTTGTCTTCGCCTTCAATCGTGTCCCGTTTGGTTTTTCATGATTTCTTTGCCTGATCCGTCAAAATCAGACACCATTTGTTATACGAGAATTCGTACAGTCACGTAAATCGTCCGTATAAAGGCTCATTATCATATGGATTCACGTACGCCTTCCCTGCCTTTAAATAATGGTCCCCTCACATATTACCGAAATTGAAATGGTCATGCACTTCTGTGTCTCAGAGCCCGGAGGGGTAGGCTTAATTGAACAGCCTGTCCCTCATAGTCTTTCTCCAGGCTGTTGTGGTCGCGTGGGACCGCTTCAACAATGGGAAAGCGGTCCACGGATCTAATCCATGCTGCCACCGCTAACCACACCAGTCATGTCGCTCGAGTTATTTGGCTGAGATTAAGGACTTATTAATGTCTTTTGTTCATCTCATGCCAATGGACCACATAAGACCTACCCGGGCGACGGTGTGGGTTGTTCACCGCCTCGTGCTGTTCATTGTCGCCCACAGTGGTACCCACAGTGAGGTACCTAAACCGTCACATCCCTTTAAGATGCAGTCTCTTCGTGACAGACGCCTGAGATGTCGACCCCCAGCTCAGACACAATCGTTGCATTTCCGTAACTTTTTTCCTAGGCTTGGATGACCCGGTCGTGTTCTAGACTTCATGCCACCTTCGGATTTCTTTAAGGAAATGCTCTGTTAGGTCACCACATCTTTCAGTTGTCCACACCTGAGCGGTTACTGTTTCCTTTTCTTTACCAGCGGGTGTCGTGATTTGCAGCGAGACAACGTAGTGGTATCTGGCCATCATTGGATTTATTGTCGCACACCCTTCCGTACCGCTGATGAGTATTTCACTTGAAGATACGCTGAAGGTTGTTTGTGCTCCAGGTTGGGAAGACATGCTATCCGTAATCGTACTTGTCTGGTCACTGGACGTGGCGTTCTCTCAAATATACAACTTCGCGCACTCGTTACCGACACAAAAACACCACTTTCTTGGATCGAGGATTAGATTTCCTACAGTTGTCCTCAGTCTTCTCTATTGCGCAGTGATGTTCCTGTCCATTTCGTTTTCTGTGTTTCTTTATCCGTTTGGGAATGCGCGTTTTCTTTTCCAGCGAGTGTCGTGATTTGCAGCGAGACAACGTAGTGGTATCTGGCCATCATTGGATTTATTGTCGCACACCCTTCCGTACCGCTGATGAGTATTTCACTTGAAGATACGCTGAAGGTTGTTTGTGCTCCAGGTTGGGAAGACATGCTATCCGTAATCGTACTTGTCTGGTCACTGGACGTGGCGTTCTCTCAAATATACAACTTCGCGCACTCGTTACCGACACAAAAACACCACTTTCTTGGATCGAGGATTAGATTTCCTACAGTTGTCCTCAGTCTTCTCTATTGCGCAGTGATGTTCCTGTCCATTTCGTTTTCTGTGTTTCTTTATCCGTTTGGGAATGCGCGAGACGTCCTCGCGGCAGTTACCCTATTCTTATTAGTATCGGACGTTGATGCGTTTCTCGGTTGTTCACAGGTTTGTGAGTTTTCAAACTATTCTAATCTGGGGAAACCCATTTCAGTGTTTCATGGCGTCGTTCTTAGCAAATGGGACGGCACTGGAGAGAAGTCCGACCGTTTGGTTGTTGTTCACGTTCCGCAAGTCAGCGTTCACTCAAGAAAAGTTGATCAATGCGCTGGTGAAATTATTTGGATTTGGCGTTGGTGCCACGTGTGGTTACCGTAGATTTGAAACAGTTTGTCGCATTGTCCTCATACAGCTGTTCGTCTACACGGTCATCTTGATTCACCTTTCTTTACTGATCTGGCTCACAACTACCAGAGGGTTCTCTCTGTCCGTCACGATGAACTTACAATCGAAGCAGCTCGTTGGCAGGTTTGTTCACTAAATGCGGTGTTGAGTATTCAGTGTTTTCATCGATTTATTTTTTCGCTCATTATATCTTACTGTACTGATTTAATTCTTCGACTGTCTGCAAAATGTGCGGGATACTGTCATCCGCTTCACCGCTCTGAAGCCGCACTTGCTGAAGCGTCACAGAAGGCACAAAACTGTAATGTCCTTTCAATCATCTCGGTACATGTGGGAGATGTCCACCGTTCCAACGTACATTCTAACACACGACTTTATTTGTATAAACATTGTTGTGTGGGCATTTGACGGTATTTGATATTACTTTGCAAGAGGTGGCATTTCAAAATCAAGTTCGTTCAGCTGTAGCACCCTTCCGGTGCCTAACTGCCATGCCACATGAAGGAAGCACGAGGACTGGGATACTGTCAGGTTGCCCAAGCATTGACAGGGGAAGTCGAGAGGCAAATGTCGGGTTCGAACCACAGACCTTTCGGTCAGCAAATTCGCGCTCTAACCACTTGGGCCATCTCGCCCTAAATTAAGTTATAACCGATTCACCTAGAACTGGGGTCGTCGGCCTCATCAACCGCATACTTGGACTTCACCGATTCACCTAGAACTGGGATCGTCGGCCTCATCAACCGCATACTTGGACGCTTACTGAGCTCAGCAGTTAAGGCGGGAACTCACTGTTAAGAAGATCCGTGGTTGGAACCCAACCGTAGCATCTGGACAACTCCCTCTATGCTTGGATAAGTTGGCACAATGTCAGCTTTCGTGTTTCCTTCGGGTGACAGCATAGTTAGGCGCCGAAAATGTTGCCGCTGTAAGATTATTTTTATCCACTACTTACATGTTTACTGCAGTTCACTGATGCTTTTCATTTTCCGTGTATCTTTTGATAAAACTACACAAACTGCAGTCAAGAAAACTGTGGCTTACAGACCACACCTTACTGGATTGAAACGATCCCCGGTAATGGCAAAATAATGCGCGTAATTAGACCAAAAGAAGTTTCGTGGGTGGCAGTTACATTTCGAATCAACTTAGCTTCTTTTTTTGAGTTTGATCAGCCTGTAATGTTCATGTAGTATTGTGCGCCACAATGCTCTCGAGAGTATCTTTGCTTCAGGGAGAATATCTAAGTACAGAATTTTCACTCCACCCCCTCATGAGCAAACACTCTAGAACCGAAGAAAAGAAACACTTTCTTGCTCTCCAAGTGGATGGTTAACTGCCCGTGAAAAAGCCCTGATGTACTTGCGTTATTTCGTTGATCTTCCGTGCCCAATGCACTTTTAGAAAATCAGATTTAATGCCTTTGGCTTACTTCAGCAGGCAGATGCGGTTGAGCCTAATCAAGTGAGTTTAGACGCAATGATCTTCTGGGTTTGGTTCTGGAGAACTATCCTATATTGACGTCATTGACTAAGTTTAGACCTATCGTATCCGTCGCTCTGCGGTAGCGCACTTTCGGTACACAGCTGCTTTGTAACTGGAAGAAAGCACAAGGGTTAAAATACCGTCAGGTTGCCTAAGCCTAGAAAGGAGCAATAAAAAGACCGGAGTTAGGTTCGAATCACACACCCTACTGTCAGTAGTTCGCCGTCTCATCCGCTTCGCTATCTCGAGCTTCCGGTCCAAGTAATATAAAGTGACATGTTTGAAAAGAATTGTCTTTTTTGGTCCTTGTTTCTGAAACAACAGGTTTACTGATCTTCAAGATGGAGGCCGGCAATCTACTTGAGAGCACCCTTCAGGATTCATGAGTGGTTCTTTGAAGTAGTTTTAGTTCCTTATCTCTGTCTGCTACTGGTGAAAGGAAGAAGGCCTTTGCTGCGGAGTTGTTAGAAAACACCAACTGAACACTTACAGACTATTGGATAGGGAAGCAAAACTCTCATGCATCTTGTTCATAAAAACTGAATATCCGTCTTCTTCTCCAACGCGTCTTCCTGAACTTTTCTGGGTACTCATTGACTATCACTCAAACGTAAACGAATGCTACAAAGCGATTCCACAAATTTCTTAATAAATCTCACTTTTCAATAGACACGAAGCGGATTTATGAGAAACCGCATACTACTCGCATGCTTTCATCAGTAGATCCACAGTTACATTGCTATACTCCAGTCGTGGAGTGACAAATTCATTATCTGGTGCATTCGCCCCAGACGATTCGCACCTGTTGAAAACTTTATCAGAAGCTACGTAAAACATCCACATACTACTCAAATGGTGCAATATCGGCACAAGAAACTTGTGTTCTTAAATACATGCACAGTGTCTCTGTCTGGGAAATTGCAGTGCTTTTGGACAACATTCTACTTATAGGGTTGTTGAAAACTCTCCGATAGCTGAAATTCACTTGAGTCTTCCGTTAACACCACCTTTATGTTGAAAACCAATATATGTTGTCGTCTATATCGTTTCTGCTTTTGTTTTTTAGCACACCCGTAAGTATGGCCGTGCGTCGCCGCAGCCGTTCTTGTTCGGCCAAAGTGCAGTCCTACCCCGAAAGGCTTCCAGTCAGTGTTTCAACCGTTCTTCAACACAACCCTAACCTCAGATATGCATCTCCGGTGTTGGATAGAATCAAGTACCTCATGACGGTCACTCTCTGCTTACTGTGTCTGCACAACCAGTTTGTCACGTGGTTGGGCGAAGACCAGGAATTCGATACTCAACACGCTTCCAACACAACCGCTTTCCAGTATGCAACTCCACCTTCATTTTTTATTCGCTTTTTTCGGTGGCAGTGGTTTCGGCTATTCAACCGTGCCACACTCAATCTCAGCCTGTTTGTGATCACAGCCGTGCTTCTCTATCATCGTGCGAAACTGCGTGCTGCGCGGCACGCGGAATTGTTGGATTTTACTGTGGGCACTGACGCATCCTTTGTTGGTGACACCACTTCAAAGGTTGGAGAGGAAGTCAAGTGGATGTCAACGAATGGGACCCCTCCTTTTTCTTCCACATCCCAAGTGAGTATACTTATGTCGTCCGATTGTCACCTCTGATTTGTGTGCATGCATAGGGAGGCGCCTGAGAGCCCGACAGGTAAGTTCACTCAATTATCGTTTCGATCGTCAAAACGTACGTATACTATCATCTAAGTGAGGCAACCAACTGGACAATCCTAGGGTCATTGATAAATTTCCCTATGCAGCTACCACTGGCCAAAGTAGATACTCATACCTCTCCATGCCTTTCACGGTCACATCAGTTATGTACCGATCAACCATGGATACCAGTGTAACGGTGATACTACTGATGGAGAGGCATGCGAGTAGTATGTTTCTTGTAAATTCGCGTTGCGTTTCTTGAAAACAGAGATCGATTGCGGAATTGGTGGAGTCGCTTTGCAGCATCTGCTTGGATTTGAGCAACAGTCAATGAATATCCAGGAAAGTTCAGGAAGACGCCTTCAAGAGAAGATGGATGTTCAGTTTTTGTGAACAAAATGCATATGAGAGTTTTTGCTTCCCTGTCCAATAGTCTAACTGGTTAGTTGGCATTTTCTAATAAATAACTCCGCAGCGAAGGCCTTCTTCCTTTAGCCAGTACCGAAAGAACACCTACAGCTCAAGTCTTGTCCATTTAATGTAACAATAACCTCTCAGCTTTGGCACCCCTTTTCCGTGCATAGCTGTCATGTCGCCCGAAGGAAGCACGAAGAATGAGATATGCCAGGTTACCCAAGCTTACACAGGAGTAGTCGTGATGCCTGAATTGGGTTCGAACTCGGGACTTTCCAGTCAATAAATTGGCTCCGTAACCACCGAGCTACCTTGGGCTTTTTATTTGTCTTGCTGTATAGACCCCCTATCTAGGCTTGGGTGACCTGGCAATATCCCAGCCCTTGTGCTTCCTTCTGGTGGCATGGCAGTTAGGCACCGAAACGGTGCTACAGCTGAACGATTTTTTTGTATAGATCACATGAAAAAAAGAAAGCGTTCAGCTGTAGCACCCTTCCGGTGCCTAGCTGCCATGCCACCCGAAGGAAGCACGAGGGCTGGGATACTGCCAGGTTGCTCAAGCCTTGACCGGGGAACTCGAGTGGCAGAGGTCGGGTTCGAACCACGGACCTTCCGGTCAGTAACTTCGCGCTCTAACCACTTGGACCATCTCGCCCTCACATAGAGCGCCTCGTTTAGTGTCATCAAGCCAACCAAGGCATAACTCTTCGTGCTTGTGTATTTGCCACCAAAATGCCTACCTAGCCTTGAACAAGCTAGCCAATGAGTCCTGTTGAACTGCCAGGTTACCGAGTAGCGGCGCTCCGGCATAAGATTACTACAACAACCTAAATACTTTTGGACAGGTCAACACACTTGTTCTTCAGTCAACCTTTGGAACCAAGGGACTGTTTGTGCAACGCAGTGGCTCCTTAGCTATTATCGTTCTCCCGCAGAAGGGTCTTTATTTCCTGGGCCACCATCCTAGACCCTTTTCATCGTATACGTAGACAGCGGACTTATCTTTTGAAGTGTGGTTTATTCCCATAGGCTTTACCACACTCTCCCTACCGTCCATTCTCGATAGGTGGTTGTGGTCCTGAGTTCCCAAATTTTGGAAACTACTTTTCACGTCTTCACTTCTGAAACAACACGGATACAGAAAATGAAGACGACCGCCGACAGCCAATGTGGAGGCGTGCGTGTCATCGCAATACTATGCACCGGAATTAATTAGTGATTACTAACAAATATTCCTTCATTCAGTTTAGCACTGGCAGTTGCATGATGCTTGCAGCATCAGCTATCCCACTCACAAGCGCTATTATGAATGCAAAGTGAAATGGTCCGACTTAGGTTTGCACTGTGCTTCTTAATGTGACGAACGTAAGTTGACTAATTCCGCAGAATTTATTAGAACGACTCTCCAAGTTCACGCGTGCAAGCGTTGCGATCCAAAAGTGGTCGCTGGAAGTGTCTCTAATGTGCTGAAATCACAGCGGAAGCTCGATTACCTACGCTGAAACGTGCTTGCTACCCCTTTTCAATTTTCGTTGGACATCGTGGGTCCCGACGTTTGTACGCTGGTAAGCGTTTGCAAGGGAAACTGAACAGGGTTCTGGTAGCTGACAACAGCTAATTGTTATTTCGGGTCTTCTGGCTCCACGCGAACCTAAGTTCAGCACTATACTGGTCACGATGGACAATATTTCGGCATGGTTGATACATTCCTACAGTCTAAAATTCTGGTACTCAGTTATCTCATTGTGGTATCGTTCAGCTGTAACGTTCTTCCGGTGCCACTCAAAGGAAGCACAATGGCTGGGATGCTGCCAGGTTGCCCAAACTTAGACAGGGAAGGCGAGAGGCAGAAGTCGGGTTCGAACCACGGACCTTCCTCCAGTCAGTAAATTCGCGCTCTAATCACTTGAGCCATCTCGCGCCTCATTTTGCTGGGTCGTTACGCTGAGCAACAGTACCTTATTCGTTAGCCTGTTCAGGCCACGATGTTCTTTATGGACGGCAGCGTCATAATACTGCCGCCTCAATGCTGACGTGTGACCCCAACCAAGTAAGGCGATGAGAAAGCCTGCCTCCCTCGGGTTCTTTCACACCCACTGGGAAGAGGCTTTTGGAAACCCGGATTCTTCTATTGCACTTCCTCTCCTGAGGAAACATTCTCCTCAAGAACCGAAGAGGGGTTACCTTGTGGTCTGCGAGATAACTGCTTTGCTTCTCAACACCATGGACGTGGTAGCAAACATCGCGAGGAGAACCGTCGTCGGATTCTGACACTTGTTTCCTGTAGCCTTCTAGCAGTGTGGAGGGATCGTGTATGTTTGTTTAACTTGACTCTCTTCCCACGACAGAACAACGCGGTCGATCCAATCCTCTGATGACCTGGTTCGACTTCTGCATAGTTTGAGCCCTATGGACAGTAGATTGCGTGGTCAGAGCAACGATGAAACAAGAAACTTGTGGCAAACCTGTCATGACAATATAAATCATACCTTTGCGTAGACCATTAATTCGTATATCGCACTCTATATTTTTGTTACGGTTCGATCACTCTATCTAAGCCCCCGTGTTTTTTTCGTCATGGGAGCTGTACACTGAATGGATGTTGTAGCTGAGCGACTATCTACTATTGCAGTGTTACTGCCAGGTTGGTGAAGATGATCAGGGCTGATCCAACTTTCTAATTTCCGGGTCAAAGGACACCAAATGGACCAAGGTGGTACGGTTCCGGCCATGAAATCATTCGCTGAGCTTTGGACCATGACAGTCGTCCTCAATCACCCACTAATGAGTGAAAGCCTTGCTGAAACCAAGAAATTTCTAGACACTTTAGTTCCATGTGTTTAATGCGTTTTCCTGATCACTAATAGCAGACTATTCCGGTTTTGTTTTACTCTCCAGCCAGCCATTTTATTTTGAAATTGAGATTCCGTTCTGTAAGTGAAGCTAATCTGTGCCGAAAAGTCGAGGAAGCTGTACAGCTGTTTCGTCCTTATTGGAAAGCAGTAGTGCGCATCTCACGTAACTCGTCAGAGTTTCGAACCAACGACCTCCTGGCCAGTAGTCGTACACCGAACCGTTAGGTCACGAGGGACACTGACCACCAGTATAATTAAGTCGAATTTAGACAGGATATAACGCCACATTCTTCATTCACGGCAGCAGTGAGTGCTCGGCTTTTCAGCCTGAATTGGGTTCCCCTACGAGATGTAATCTTAATTGAAAATTACCTAATCTCCTCATAGTACCATTGATTTTTGTATTGTCCAGATCATCTAGGGTGATTTCTGTGCAGACTGCTTCCCGTCATAACTTTTGTTTTCAGTATACTATTCACTTTTCCCCTCCTGTACGCAGAGAACGGCCTCGGCCATTGAAACTCATCTTCCCACGGAACGTCTACCAGCTCGGAAGGCGTGTGATGACGAATTGGCAACCGAGTGTTCCATCCGAGCAAGGCTTGTACGTTCCGGTTTATGTCCGCGGAAAACCTGACCGCTTTTGTCATGTACAAAACATTTTAGTTCGGTGTCGATTGGCGAGTGTTTCTATCCATTTACGTTATTAACCAAATATGCACGTAGACTGCTAGACATTTGTGTGCACACGGAGGCGACGGCTTTGAACTGCCTCCTGGCTGCCTAACTCAAATAACCTGCTGGTGTCATGTCGTTTCGGATCCAACATCTGGTCCCATCGGTCGTTTCAACCCAAATTACCGTATGCTTCATCACCGTTCCGCCCAAGCGCACTTTTTCATGTAAAGTTATATCTCTATGCCATACAAGAACAGTCCAGTCCAGCTAAAAATTGGCAGCAATCGCCATCTCTCGTGAATACGGTATGCCTTGATGACTCAGGAAAATGTACGAGCTGAGCCAATAGGAACAGTGGACCAATGGTCTTCCCACTCGATCTTACTAGCCTATCAAATGCGCGTGCACCTTGAGACAAATTAATGTCAGTTTGTTGCGTCAACAGGCTTGGATTGACTAGCAAGCCATCGGTCTATATCTTTGAGCTGAAATCAAATGGGGTCATGAAAACTCCCTTTTTTCTAACCCAACAATAATTTTGACTGTTGAATTCATCGCATTTCGTCCCCACAAGCACATTCGTGATTCGCCAATTCATTTGAGTCCGATCCAATACGATGACGTGTTCAGTACATCGAATTTTATAATGCTACGAACACGAAACTCCATCAAGTGAAGAATAGACTAGGCTGGTTCTCCTCTTGTCTTGTGCATTCTTTGTCAGAGAAACGCACCCAACTGATTTTCAATGGGGTGATCCGGACAACTCAGTTAATTAGCTCGACGTATGTAGCTTTTGGTGGTCGATCAGTCATGTGAAAAAAAATCGTTCAGCTGTAGCACCCTTTCGGTGTCTAGCTGCCATGCCACACGAAGGAGGCATGAGGGCTGAGATACTGCCAGGTTGCCCAAGCCTAGACAGGGGAAGTCGAGGGGAAGAGATCGGGTTTGAACCGCGAACCTTCCGGTCAGTAAATTCGCGCTCGAACCACTTGTTCCATCTCGCCTGGTGTTCAATCTATGGCACGGTATCACTGCTGAGCTCTACTAAGCTCACTGTTGACCTACCGGGGAAATTGCATCCAGAGAGGGGAGAACTGTTGGAATATGGGCGAGGGGAATTCAAGAATTTATAAAAAAAACAGTTGGTACCCATGTGGTCTTGGTGGGATATCCGTTCGTATAGACAGTTGTACGAACTGTAAAAAAACAAGTAAACTGTCATCAAGAGCACAAGATAGCTGAGTGGTTAAGGTAAATATAATAATATTGGTTCATCCAGCACCCTCCCCGTGCCTTCCGGTGCCTAGCTGACATGCCACCTGGAGGAAGCACGAGGGCTTGGATACTGCCGGGTTGCCCAAGCATAGACAAGGGAATTCGAGAGGCAGAAGTCGGGTTCGAACCGTGGACCCTGCGGTCAGTAAATTCGCGCTCTAACCACTTGATGCGAACTTACTGACTTGAAGGTCTGTGGTTCGAACCCGGCCCCGCTATCTCGTCTGGCAATATGTCAGCTTTCGTGCTTTCTTTGGGTGGCGTTGCAGTTAGACACCGAAACCGTGTTAAGCTAAACGACTATTATTATTAGTATTATACTGTCAAGTTATGTACATAGAATGTATATGTAGGTAAAGCAATGGGTTACGTGTAAAAATTTGGAGAGGACTACTGGAGGTTTTGCTTAGTGGTTATATCGCGAATTTACTGACCGGAAGGTCCGTGGTTCGAACTTGACCTTGATTTCCCCTGTCTAGGCTTTGACGATCTGGCAGTATTCCAGCCCTCGTGCTTCCCTTGGGTGGCATGGCAGTTAGGCACCGAAAGGGTGCTACGGTTGAACAATCAAACTGGTCACTAAATTTTATTGCCGTTATTTTCTTCCCATTTCCTGAAAAGGCAGATAAGCTGAGATTTGGTAAGCGACTGCACTCACTAATATCAATATACTTTTCAGCCACCGGATGCGTTTGTTGCCGACGACGAACTGCTCAAACAGCTGTCGATGGGTAAGCTGAAAACTCGGGACTTGGAATCTCTAGTGCGAAATCCCAATCGAGCGGTTGAACTTAGACGTGCGGACCTCTGTCGTCTTTTGTCCAACCCACACGCGTTGGAGCGGCTACCTTTCAGAGAGTATGACTATCGATTCGTTCATGGCCAGTGTTGTGAGGAGGTAAGGTGTTACATTTTGTTCACGTGTCTTGTCACCTTCGTGTGTATTCATTCGAAATGTTTCGGTGGTCGATTCGGAGTGATTCCAATTCCTGTGAGGCTGAGCACTTTAGTCGATGTTACTTATATTTTCAAGGAAGGGGCGAGATGGTCCAAGTGGTTAGAGCGCGAATTTACTGACTGGAGGAAGGTCCGTGGTTCGAACCCGACCTCTCCCACTCGACTTCCCCTGTCTAGGCTTGGGCAACCTGGCAGTGTTCCAGCCCTCGTGCCTCCTTCGTGTGGCATGGCAGATAGACACCGAAGGGGTGCTACAGCTGGACGAGCTTTTATTCTCAAGGAAAGATTGACACCCATTCTGGTCATTCTGCTGGTGATTCATAAGCCAATTGCTGCGCCAACGGAGTGTACCATCTCTACAGGGGCCATATCATGTGCTCCGTCGACATTTGGTCACGTGTTGTTCAGCCAGTGTTTATGGAGTGCAGTAGAGTGTCACCGCAACTTTTCCCACTGCACTTCTTCCCGGCAAAAGTTTTCAGTGGCGAGTACTCATTTGAATGCCCGAGTGCGTGATTCGTACCAATCGGGAACTAAAAATAGGCATAGTGTCATAATAATGTATCAAGCAGTTCGTATCCTCGTTTGTCTGACCAAATGGTACCCACAGTTGTAATTTATGTGTAAGGAGTATCAGTGTCGAATATTGGTGCTATGCTGTCGATGATCACTGCAATGATGATATTTCCAGGAAACCGTTGTTTGTTTGTTCTTGATGCCTATTCCCGGTCGCCGTATGAAGGTTTCTCAATATCCTGGCAAGGACATATTGCTGTTCCTCTCATTATCGATCGTTCGCATCTTTCTGAATTCAATGTACCTTTGTTGAGGAAGAACCGAAGATTTCAGGAAAAGTTGATTAGATTGCTAGCGACACTAGAACGTCCAGGTTGTTTGAAGCTTAAAACAATGTCGCAATAAATTGAAGAAAAAAAGGAAAATTCATCTTAGCCATCCATCAGCAAAACCGGAAAGCGAGATTGTCACGCAGAATATAAAACGAGTCGGGTTCTGGCTGTCAATGATCCGCACTTGGAAGGAGTGCGTAAGGTACACACGGTAAACTGGTGAAGAAACTGAAAGATTCCGGAAAGAATTCTGTCGGAGAATTTGGGGAAAAGCCTTTCCACGCTTTCACTGTGAAGTCTATAAACACCTTATTTGAGATTTCGTGGAATTTAGAGACTTCTTTCAGCGGTCCAACAATGCCACTCATAGGTCGGGCGAACAGTGAAACCGATTGATGCTTTAAAAAAAACCGTGTATATGATTGGAAGGAACAGAACCCATTCGCGTCACCCTTTAGTGATACGTCCAGATATGTCGGATTAGTAAATTGAGAAATTATCTCCGACCACAGGTGAGAGGGGACAGAACTTCTTGTCACTTCTTGAGAACAGCGAGAATACTGTGGACGCGTTCACTTCAGCAGCTGAAAGTTATATTCATTAACTCAGTAACAGTTCGTGTGCACATTCAGTTGGGTAATATCATCAATGAGAGACTCAGCGGGGGTTCAGATAAGAACAGATTAGTGTGCAGGTGAGTGTGTTTCGTTTTTGGTGAAAGGAACAGTTATGCACTATTTGACAGGAAAGCAAAACTCTCATATGCATCTTGTTTACAAAAGCTGAATATCCATCTTCTTGTTGAACGCGTCTTCCTGAACTTTCCTGGATATTCATTGACTGTTGCTCAAATCCAAGCAAATGCTACAAAGCGACTCCACCAATTTCGTAATAGATCTCACTATTCAAGAGATGCAAGGCGGATTTACGAGAAAACACTGCTCGCCGCCCTTCCATCAGTAGTATCACCGTTACCCGGGTAGCGCATGAACCTACTGTTTCATAGACACTATAGGGACCAGACTGAAAGTAGTGAACGGGCGTACTAGAAAGCTCTCAGAATAGACTAGTCATCAGCACTACTTCACAAGATATAACCACAACTCTCCCATCTTGGGATGGGCAGCACTCTGGTCTGCCGGGGTTGCCTGTTCTTCGAAGATATTAGGCCTACCTCTTGTTCTGGGTTTGAGAGAGACCAAAGTTAAACAGTTTTAGAAACCAGCGGAATCCAAGTTAGTTTTGGAATTGTCACTGTTGAAGTGGCGGGTAATTCGGGCATTTGTGTTGGGTCCCGTTATGTTTCTCTCCAGTAAGAATTCAGACGAAGTCCTTTTTAGCCTATCTGATCAATCTGCCCTTTGTTCCCCATGATCGTTCAGGTTATTGGATTCATCCCGATACCTGTGGGAAAGGTCGGCCCGCTGTTGTTAGATGGTCGTTCACACTATTTGCCCCTTGCAACTACCGAGGGTTGTCTGGTTGCGAGTACCAACCGGGGTTGCCGTGCACTGTTCCTTTCTGGTGGAGCCAAAAGTGCTGTGTTCCGGTGAGCAAGGCGATTTTGTCCGTTATGTGTCTGTTATTCTAATACTTTTCTTGATACTATCCCCTCCAGACAACCTTTATAGGCCATCATCGCTGAGCTGGGGCCTTGAAATTTTGTCTGTAACCGTATCACACCATGGTTTCGAACCATTCAGTACCCGCTGTGTGTCTCTTCGTCGTGGTCTACCAATGCTTAGCTTGGTTTTGCCTCCTAGAAGCCTTGCAGACGCATTGAATCGATGGGGTTATGCGCGTACTTGAAAACAAAAACCTGTCCCAGATAATTGGGGCCAATCATTGGTCGTGTTCAAAAAAGGTACCAAAATCGACTGTTCCATCCATACCTTCTGTCGCATTAGGGTATACAGTGAACTTTCTGGAAGCTTTCTGATAACTAGTAGGGTTTTTGAGGCTGTTCCTTTTATCCTTATTGTTCAATGTTGTCATCAACGTTATATCACAGAGTGCACACTACAGGGGGCCTGGAATTTAGGTATTGAAATCACATGTAGAGTTAGCTGGCTGCAGCGATTGCGCAACGAACTGGTGCGTGAGCGGGTACGAATCCAATTCGTTAAAGCAGTTGCGTAAGTCCAGTCACCGTCTAGTGAAGAAAGCTTTGTTTTCTCTTTCGAGCGGCTGTTCACGAATGGCTAACGGGTTACTGGCAATGACACAACAACGTGATAGGAAAGCGACAGCTATCAAGCTGAGTGCTGTGGGATCTTCGCACCTTCCTAGGTGGGGTCCACGTGATCATGCTTATAGGTGGTTGGAAACCCTGTAAGATATGTCACACAACCGATCCCAATCACCCCAACTATCTAACTAAAGTTTGCCTGTTGCGTGCTGGACTTAGGACAGTTGAGGTTCGTAAGTGATGTTGGATCGATCCTGCTGGTAACGAATTACTTCTGTATGGTACTCAGATTCCCCAATCTGAGGTGTCTGCTGACCCGGTATCTGACCCGGTCCAGTGCCTAGTTGCCGAAAAGACTCACAGAAGGGAACACAACGACCATATTCCGAACAAGCTAGTGTGAGAGCGTGAGTGCGTGCGAGTGCCAGAGTACAACGGTATCAAGCTATTTATCGGAGGGACACTGTCTGAACTTGGTCCAATGCTGACGCACACGGTCTGGCCTTGGTACGAGACGATGCAACATATAACTACTATCTGATATTTGGGGCCATCTTGTTTTCAGTTTCTATCCAGATTGCCTGAATGCGTGTCTGGAAGTGTAGGCACCTCGGAACGATTGTCCACAGGTAGCACCAAGTTCCTCCTCTGTTCCACTTTTATTCTTTTCTTCACAATAAGGCTTTCAAATAACTCGTAGCTGCACAACAGCGAAGCATCGGCGATGTCATGCTGTCGACACTCATGATGCTGACTGGGTATTGCAATGGCACTATGGCCAGGAAAATGCTCGACTCTCTCCGATTGGCGATCCCGTCAAAAAGAGGAATTTGTAGAGAATTCAGTATAACCGCGATCGATGATTACCTTACAAAGCTTCATGAAGTCGCTCTGAACGCTCTGAATTCAACGGGAAACTAACCGACACGGATCGGTGGATTTTTAAACTTTGGTAACGCAGTACAGAGAGGAGGGTGAAAAAATCATCTAGATCGATGTTATCAAAGACGAGAGCTTAACTGGAATTAAGTGGAGTGGGTGTATTTTGCCGATCGTATACAATATAATGTCCAAGTATGGTTGATGCGCGCACCTGGTGGAACCCAATAAGAGCGAAACCGGTAATTGGGCTTGGGCGAAGAGTTTTCAGCAAATTTAGGACGAGTTGCGTTGGGTCAAAGAAGGTTACCGCTTCGTAAAGAAAACTACTCACAAGGTTGCTGAAAAATCTTCTACAGCCCACGACCGGTTTCGCCCTTGTTGGGGCGCAGTCCCCGAGTTTCCGTCAACCTTATGTTCTACTTGAACCCAAATTGCACTGTTTTCGAGAAATACACTCATTTGCAAATCATTTTGGTTTTCACGAGAGACTCCACTGAATCACTCGTTTATAATATTCTAGACTATACTGCGATATCTCGAATATCGTTCCAACTGAAACATGAGGCGGCCTGTGTGCAGCACATTCAGTTGTATCATGTCCCTCTTACCCTCAGCGATCAGATGACGCGAGCTCCGGTGGTGTGGTTCCCTTCGGTCTTGGAAGTTGTCCAATGTATCGCCTGGATTGAGTCGACTGAAGGCTTCCAGAGCTTGAAATCCGTGTTCGATCGGACCAGCGGCCATATCAACCTCATCTCGGTGTTTCCCAATCCGGTATGTCCAATTTTACACGCGTATTTTTTCTCAGTTGATTCAGTTTGTTTTTAAAGCCCTACAAAGTGTTCCATGAACTCAACTCAACGAGTAACGACTTTCTGGGTGATAATTTCGGTCTCGTTTTTCATACTATTGCGATCCATTAAGTTCAGACATCCGTGATCCTGGTCGCCCGTTTGTCTCGCCTCAGGTATCGTGACAAATTGTGCATCTCCGATAGAAGAAGAATACTGAGGATGACAAACTGGCAGCTCTAGCTGCTGTGACTCTGTGGGTTCGTGAGTGGCTGTACTTTCTCTTTGAATGTGGATCGACTAGGTCGAACATTCGCGTTCGCTGTCCTGGTTTTGGCCATTTCAGCTCGCTTCCCTGGATGACAGGCATTTCACTGATCCTACCAGTTTAGGTCAGTGCCTTCCGGGGTTCGGTAACAGTTGTCAGTAGCGGCGGAGTCTATCTAGTATCAAGTCATTTGGTTGAAGAGGACATAATCTGCGCACTTGTTGGTGGATTTGGTTTGCATACGCCTGGCTGTGCCAACCTAAACCTCCTGCAGTGCTTTGCCTCGCCGGCGCAGACTATGCCCGGGAGTCTGCGACTGTAGTTGTGAGTCAAAACCCTCTGGTTTTTGTTGGAGCTGTTCGTGGTCGCGCCGTGATGCCTGTTGAATTGTTCCTCCATCCATTTGTTGCGACGATCCAGTTGCTTTTGCTTTGGCCAAATAATGTCGTGCGCCGTTGGAAGCTACCGTCAGGCGAAATCAAGTCCTGCATTGCTTGATGCGTTATCAGGAGCCTTTGGGAAACCTCTCTATGGGTCCCTCGCTTTTGGACTTCTGAGAGACATGCTTTAGGGTGTAAACGAAACGTTCTGCCTGACCGTTCGATTGTAGATGAGTTAAACCATACTTCTGACAAAACTGCGAACGCCGATGATGTGAATTGACTGCCGTTGTTGGATAAACCAGTCTACGGAGTTCAAAAGTGATTGAATAATCGTGTGAGCTCCGGGTTTGTTACGACAGTCGTGACAGTGTTCATGGTAAGGATTTCCAGCCATTTATTGTAAGCGTAGACTGCAACCAAAAAGTGCTGACCATCAACCGGACCTTCATAGTGGATGCGAAGACATGACCAGGGTTCGGTCGGCTTACTTGCTTCGCCCGTCTACAAGCAATAGTTGGGGCTTGCTCTATCTGGGAGTACATCAGAGGTCAGAGTGAGGACCTTCCTGTGAAACTGCTCCAGTGGGGCTGGCTGTAGCTTCTTGCGAATAGCGGTGTCCTGAAAACACGAAATCCGTTGGCTAGTGGTGGCTCGATTACCATCTAAATCCATCTGGTGGTCAGGAACATGACCACCACTTACAATGATACTCGATGTTAGGGTCTTGTTCACTGTCCTGGCGGACCTTATAAGCAGTCATTGAAAGGGGCTGAACCGGCTCCTAGGCACTTGTTGCGATTACGGCGAAAGGTTTTCGTTTCCGTTCAAAAGTACGTTGATTTCGCCCTAAGATTTTCTGATACTTACTTCCTACGTCTACACTTCTTCCGACTTTTCTCACAAACGGATCCCCTCTGCACCGATTACATTTGAGGCCGACCAACAAGCTCAGAATCCTCTCGATAGGTTTGTCACAAGTCTCCAGTGGTAAACAGAAAGCCAAACCGCCTTAAGAAGGTAATATGACCACTTGGGGGCGAGATGGACCAAGTGGTTAGAGCGCGAATTTACTGACCCGAAGGTCGGTCCTTCGAATTTGACCTCCGCCTCTCACCCTGTCTAGGCTTGGGCAACCTGGCAGTATCCCAGCCCTTGTGCTTCCTTCGGGTGGCATGGCAGCTAGACACCGGAAGGGTGTTACAGCTGAACGACGATTTATTAATAAGCCGTGACGAAGATGTCACTCGTGGGGCCTGTTCTGTAGTCGCGGAATACCCATACTAATTCAATAGAAAATTGTTCAGCTGTAACACCTTTTTGGTGCCTAGCTGCCATACCACCCGAAGGAAGCACGAGGGCTGGGATAATGCGAGGTTGCCCAAGCCTAGACAGGGGAAATCGAGAGACAGGCCGAGTTTGAACCACGGATCTTCCGGTCAGTAAATTTGCGCTCTAACCACTTGTGCCATCTCATCCCCACTCATACCAATAGCTGATAGTTGTAAAGCATTTCCCTCAACTTGACTGGTGTTTGCCCTTCGAAATTTGAATAACCACCAATCTCAGCTTTCAACATTTTTACCGCAACGAATGTACACTAAATACCTCAAAATTAAGTTACTGTACGTTGTTCTCTAATGTGATCTTGTAGACGACGTGTTTCTGAAGATCCGGCACACATTCCCCTTTATTTAGTCAAATCTTACCGCTAGTCTGCCCGTAGTACTATACTGCTCATCTGTGATTGCTTGCGGGCTCTTAGGTGCGACTCTATTGTCGTCAGACGTCGTCAATGTATCCTTCACCGAGTCCTCGGTAAAACATAGCTTACTCAAACCTCGATTCGATCCTGCACAATGTTCTCCATCCCCCTAAAGCCCGATAAAGCTTCGTTATTAAGGCGCGAACTTACTGATCAGAAGGTCCGTGGTATGAACTCAAACTGTGCATCTCGACTGCTCCAGGAGATTTCTCAATCTCGTGTTTTCTTCGGGGTGCAAGGCAGGTGGGTATCAAAAGGGTGTTACAGCCGAACGAATGTCTTCATATCCATCCTGCTGCATGTTCACCTAAGAAACCGTCTTCACAAGTGTCTCTCTAAGGAGTTCTGTACATCAGAACCCCTACCTATATAAGCCATCCGTAGTCTTGATCAAGGGCTTTTCCTGTGTCTTACATGTGTGGAATTTGGAGGTTCAGCTTACATTCTCTATCCGTACAGGCACATGCGTCCCAGTTGAGCGGAATGTTCCCCTATACACTCGTTCGTAAGCCCAGATTCATCCACGCGATTGGTCAGAAGATCGGGCCGCTTGCCAATCCAGCATCAAGACAAGCTCTGATAGGCTGAAAGTGTGGACCCGACAGCCAATCACGATTCCAGTGTCTACGGGCCTCCTCATTACCGATGGTCAGTAGGTGTATGTAGAACACTGACAACCAGATACCCGTGGGAAACATGGTAATCCAGTTAGTTAGAATGTGGATTGAGGCGTTCGCATTTTGTTGACCATTCTTTACGACTTTTTACAGAGTGGAGCTTCCTGATGTAGATGGGAATCGACTGCGAGTTGTTTGTGTCTGGTTTCGCCTCGTGGTGTCCACACACAACGGCAGTGGAGTCTTAAACCGCTGATGATCGTTGACTGTGGCTAGTTGAACTTCCTCGTACTGTTCCCCTAAAACCAAGTAATATTGACNATCGTTGACTGTGGCTAGTTGAACCTCCCCGCGCTGTTCCCCTAAAACCAAGTAATATTGACCGTGCAAGTTACACTTTTTGTCGCCATAGAACTCCACTCTTTCCACTCGTGATTTCACGTTGCTGATAGGACTGTGTTCGTGTGCCTTCATGGCAACGTAGGAGTCTCCCTGTCCTTTGTGTACCTCGAACGTCGTTGACTACAGAACAGCAGGTGCAAAAAACGGATCTGTTTTATACTGAAGGCACCATGATTTTTTGGTTATTTACGATCCTTAGACAGAGTTCGCGTCAACTCCCTGGTTCTCTTGGCACCCTATCCGAACAGGCTGAGTGTGAAGTTGTTCGCCAACACTTTCAGTTAAGCGAATTTATTCCCATGCGATTCCGAGATCCATGGAGGCACAATCGGTTTCCATGTCCAGAAACACTAACGAGCATTCGTTTGCGTTACTCATATCGAAGGAGTAGTTCTTTAGGGAATGCTACCCACGAAGAGAACTAGTGGAATCCGTAGGCTTCACGAATGTGGAGGGCAGCTCGCCTCAACAATTTTTCTCATCGGCAGCACGCACAACGATATTTCGGGAGTTCCTTTTTTGTATGAAGACATTAGTGGTTTTAAGTCCAGTGGACAGCTGCCTCGGGTGATTTTTGGTGAACGGACTGAGTGCCAGACCAGCTGCTTATTACGGCCAGTCGACAGGCCGTTTCACCTAGGGGCGGAATTCGCACCTAGGTAGCGATCACTAGAGCTGCATCTGTGGTGTGCACCTTCGTTTCGTTGTGCATCATGCTCCAGCTCAGTATAGGGTTTTCCTCTGGGGCCTGGTGCTTACTTGGGCATCGGATTACGGTGTAAATGCATTTGTTCTACTGATCTTAGCGTCTCCATCCGTTGAGCAAAAGCGTTCTACTGTGTCCTGATGTCTGTTGGCGACAGAACCTCTAAATCAGTATTTGTTCGATCCCCCGTGTCACTCCGTCAATACTGTCAGCGGAATTACTTCCCCCCGGGAGAGGCGGTGGACTAATGCACCTGGAGTGTTGACGAACACCATTTACGACCTGATCATTCTTACTCACGGAGAACAAAGTTTGGTTGGTGATTCTATTACACTACTTTCATCTGGTTAACCTCTATTGTAGTCTGTAGTCATACGTGCTGAATTCACTGTAGTACTGTAAGGAGGGCTACGAATGGATTGGTTGGAGCATGTGTTATGTATGCCGAACCATCGTTCGCCGAAGAGAGTGCTGTTTTCCATGCCCAACTCACAGTGGCGTAAACAGAGAGGTGGCCAACTCTTGACTTGGCAGAGGAGATCACGAAGCGCTTGGGTGCTGTCGGTGCTACTCGTTTCCCAGGATGGGGACCGCGTGATCCTCACTGTGCCTGGTTAGAGACACTACAAGATATGGCTGCCAACCGATGTCAGTGGCGTTCTTGTTGTCAGTTTCTATCCAGATTGCCTGAGTGAATGTGTGGAGGCATAGGCACGTCGGAATGATTGTGGTAAGCTAGCACTAAATCCCTTCCCTGTCAACCTTTACTCTTTTCTTTACAATAAGGCTTTCAAATAAATCATGGTTTTACGGCCGTGAAGCATCAATGTTGAACACTGATGTCATACTGTCGATGATTATAATGGTAAACTTATTCTTAGTTCCTCACGTTTCATAACGACGTGTAGTGTGACGCTGCGCGTTAATCATCACTAGCACTTTATTGGTACACTACTCCCCCTTACCGATTGTGCGTCGAAAATTCTCGTAGATTGCCCATTATTTTTCTACTGAAATTTCTTTGCCTTTCAGACAGGGCACTATCTACACATTCGCTTTTCTGCCCGCACAGGAGATGCCATGGGGATGAATATGGTAAGCAAGGCGACGAATGCGGCACTTCACGAACTTCAGCGTCACTTCCCCACAATGCAGGTGAGTGCGTCTGATGAATGGTCGCTGGGTGCGAACCATCGCATCAGTCTGTCCCGGCCTCAAATCTTGTAGTCATTATTTTAACGCAGTACCTCTTTTTCTCGCCGATGTCACCCTCCTTTCTTTCTATCGGGTGTTCAGTGTTAAATTGACATAAATTTCAACGTTGGTTTAATGAAAAAGATCATTAATTCGTTGCGGTCGATTGCGCCAATTAGTCCTGTGCAAATTTACCGACCCATGCCACGTGATCATTCGCAATGGTATTTGTTGTCTTGCCCATTTCACGTGCATGCTTCATTTGGTGCATTCAATCTGTACAGTCCATCTGGTACTGAATTATGCCTCCCTATGGATAGCTTTCATACGGTCGGCTGTTTGCGAGTGCTAAAACAGTGAACGTACTCCTCGGTAGGGGCTTGAGTTCACAGATGATCTGCAGAACAATGCTTCTGTGAAAAATTCTGCTCGCCAGTGGATTAACTGCCGATTTGGAGAGAATTTGCGCTCCGTCCAACGGAGTTCGAGTCACAATTTCTGCTATTGTGATTGAGTTTTATCGGTCCACTGCGCACCATAGTAAGGCAAAGTCACTCTGAAGAGTGAACCTACCACTTTAAATGCAAGCGGATACGAAATATTTTACTCAGGTGCCGTTACCAATTCCACAGTCTACTAGTCACCTTCATTGCTTATTTGTGTTTTGAAGTTTTGAACCGATTCGACGGTTGAAACTGACGTTTCCCGTGGATGTTTCTTTTACACATCGGCTTCTAGTATTCCATTTTGCGGTACCATTTGAAAGAGGTGAACATGATTCAGGCCAGATATGGGTGCGGCTTAGTTTGCTCCAGTCAAACGATTTTGCCCAGCGCTCACCAGCCCTGCTCAATCCCGGTGATATATTTTATGGATGAAGTTGTATCGTTGTCAGTATGCCCTCAGTGTGCACCACCGCGTGGTAACATGTGCGCTCGTGTCCAACCGAACGCTTTCACGGCAGATGCGCGTGGGCGTCACAGTTGCCGTACTTCTCTTCGATCTCGGGATATCATGTAAACCACGCAATTAGATGAGCCAAATCTTTGATATGACTGCAGCTGAACTTCCTCAAACTGCCAACTTTAGATAGTCAACTGTTCAGGGAAAACGCATAAAAAACACAAATGCGATGCGATCACACTGGAAGCCAGACGCGGCGTTATGACATACAGTTTTCTTGAAAAACGTCTGGTTTCTTCGCACTGCTCCACACATTGCCTGTTCTTCGAACATCCTATCGGCACCGATTACCTATTATTCTATTCTATTTTTCTGTTCCCATCCTCCTAGGTCATCTCTCTCAGTGGCAATATGTGCACGGACAAAAAAGCCGCGACGATCAATACTACTCTGGGACGAGGTAAATCGGTCATCGTTGAGTCCTGTTTGCCAGCCACAGTGCTTGCTCAGGTCTTGCACACGACTGCCGCACGTCTAACCCGATTGGCACACGCGAAGAACTGGACTGGCTCGGCCATGGCTGGATGTCCTGGTATGATGGGATGCAATGCACATGCGGCCAATATTGTTGCTGGGCTTTTTGCTGCAACCGGACAAGATTTGGCCCAAGTACGTTCACTGTACTCGTACTAACTCCCTGCCGGCTACTTAAGCCGGCTAGGCGACACAGATCAAAGGCTAGCAGCTTTACAGGTCCTACACCAAAAACTTTGTGATGGCACCACGTCACCTGTGCACTGCTTTGTGCAGCAGTGCTTGTAAAAGCTAGCTGGTCCAAATTTAGAGCTTGGTCATATCATTTGGTTGTAGGGTTTCAGCCTTCCAGAGTCAACCCTAGCACTGACAGCGCCTCTGAGCTGTCACATGACCAACGTGGAAGGTAGCGGTGACCCAGTGCCAGTCTTCCGTAGGTGTCTCAACATCCACAATCCTTTGCTTGTGCCCTCCAGATATAATCCCATCATTACTATCCTATGATTGTTATTTTGTTTGTTTCAGGTAGTCGATGCTGCCGCATGCCTCACACAGTTCGAAGTGGGCGATAACGAGTCTCTGGTTGTGAGCGTCACGATGCCGTGCATTGAAGTGGGGACAATCGGGGGTGGGACACGTCTACCCGCCCAGCGAGCCTGCCTGGACATACTTGACTTGAGTGTGGATAAACCGACGGAACATTTGGCACGTCTCATCGCTGGAACGGTACTGGCCGGTGAACTCAGCTTGATGGCGGCTTTGGATACGGACGATCTAGTGTCCGCTCACCTTAGATTAAACCGGTCCACTATACCGGTAACCAAACAAATTGAGCAATCGATAGAGACCTCCGCATCGTCGTCCTCAGTCCGAACGACCGCGGTGTCTGGTTTTCTCGTGAAGTCCGATGCTTCGGGTAGACTTGAGCCACCACACGCTATCATGTGATTCACCCATCCCACCTTATATTACTCATTCTGTTGTTTTTTTTGCAACAGATCTATTCCAGATTCAGCCTGTTCATGACAGTCCCTTCAGTACCTCTAATTTTAGGGTTACTTTTTTTATCAAGTACTGCTAATTGCATGGATTGTTGTCAGTCGTTTACAATACACACACATTCTTACGTCGGTTGCATGGGCGCTGAATAACACCTGAGGGGTCAGAAAGTACAGGGAAGGTTGTTGTCGACTTGAAGCTATACGCCGAAGGTCATTCTCTTAGGCCGTGTTTCAGAATTATTTTCAGTTACGATGGCCCGTCATCGGGTCGCCTCTGCGTAGGAGCTTCAATCCACCCGAGCTTGTGCCATGAATGGGTCGCCTGTGATTCATTCTAAGCCCAGTCTGGAGCGTGCAGATGTAGTGTAGATTTTCTAGACGCTGTTCCCAGCCGCAAGCGATTGGTCCTCGGAACCAACCAGAATCTCATCGGCCAAAATGCCAATTGTATGCGCTACTGCGAGCAAATGAATGCAAGTGATAATATTTCAACGTTGCATACTCAAATTCGGATTCATTCTCTTCCGAAGAATGAAGTTGAAACGTCATATCAGTCACTGGTTTGAGCCGACGAACCCCTTTCGGTTTATTGTCATTTGGACCCCGCATGGCAATCAAACGATCGAGTCAATCACAAGATATTTTGAATGGTGGCCAAGAACTCTGGATTTGCCAGAATGAAACGTTTTTTTTTGCGGGTTGCAAAGCAATTGTGGGAACTGCGTGGAACGGCTCTCAGTTAGAGTACCTGATATAGTGAAACTCACTAGACTAATCGGGTGTGATAATTAGAATAGTGGTAGGTATCTTAACTACCGAATGTACGTTTAGTATAGAAGTCCGAATATGGACGCGAAGCATGCAGCCTGCTAGCATGCTTGCACATACCGAAGGCAGCTCGAATTTTCTCCACCACTCCGTGAATCGTAGCCACGAAGCCTCTTGCGCTCACTGATGCTCAGGTCTTCGTAGTGCGGTCGGACGCTTGGAGGACCTGTCACATGATCACCTGCTTCAGATGCGACGTAACATTTAGTCAAATGAAAGCCCATACCTTGGTAATTTGCATGTCCTTTGCAACAGTCATGCCTGGTGCCTTCGGGTTCGGTAGGACTTCCACAACCAGGTATCAGACAATTGGGTCACTGGCTTTGGGCAGGGTCTCCAAGAAAACCCGGAACAGAACCCTACATTTTCCCACTACCTTGGTTATCAGACTTTGAGTCCAAGGCTCATTGACCACATAGCAGTCATCCATAGATGGGCAATATTTTGTTCAACCATGTTGCTCGTTTTGGAACAGGTGTGTAGAGTCAGACCATATTCCGGTTCGTCCAAGTGTCGCAGCTCGTTTCCCAGCGACTGAAAAGACCATTCACCACTGTGATACTCACAATTTTGGATCGTCGGAGAAGCCCATCGAAAGTGGCCATCTATATGCATCCTGATCGCGAAACAAACCGAAATCCTGTATACTGGGAGTTCAGGGTCTAGCCTGGAGCTCCGCGAATCTAGGTCTTGGTCCCATTCAGGTTTGATTTCACGGCAATCCTTGTCACTGACCGAGGCTAGGAACGTGGTCTTACCGGAACGACGATACGATTTCGCGTGAAGGTTTCCAAAACAACGCTTGATCTGCAGTCTCAAGATTGATCAGGAGGAGTGTTTAGGGTAAGCGAAAGAAAAGGGGGAAGGGAGCGACGACTGGAAATTTCTTCGCGGTCCAAGAAAACTGTCGGCCAGTGAAGTCGTTATAGGGCATAACGCCTCGAAAGTTCATTCGGACGCCTGCTTCGATGAGTGGAACATGTCGAAGGACAGTTTAGTTTGCTTGGGGTCCTCAGTATAATGACCAGGCCACATCAACGAATTTACGGTGGGACATGAATTGTTCGGTCAAAGCAGAAGATGAAACCAAAAACGAAACTCATATTTCCGGAGCGACACAAAGCACCTGGTCCTTATTATGGCTCAAGTGGTTAGAGCGCGAAGTTACTGACCGGAAGATCCGTGGTTCGAACCCGACATCTGCCTCTCGACTTCCCCTGTCTAGGTTTGGGCAGCCTGGCAGTATCCCAGCCCTCGTGCTTCCTTCGGGTAGCGTAGCAGCCAGACACTGGAAGGGTGTTACAGCTGAACGACTGTTTTCCTCTTGTCTTGTTTAAAGATGTAGGAAGATATAATCATTCACGTTTCGACAAGATGGGCACATTTCTTTGCGAAGCTGACGGCAGAGAAATGGTAGCTATTTGATATTGTGCCTTCCCTCAAAATAGATGTTAGAGTTGGGCGTGAGAATAGTCGGGGTATCATCTTCTTCCCCATCGTTTCTAGGTTGCTCACAGTATTGTCCTACGTAGAGTTGCGAGAGGTAGTTGTGAAAACCAAGCAGGCTTTTTTCCGGGTCTTGGATGCTCCACCTCCTGATTACCTCTCGACCACCTCACATATTTAGGAGACCAACAACAGTCACTTTCCTAGACCGAAAAGCACCGTTGGACCAATTCGATCGCGCTTCTTTATGGCGATGCCTCTTCGAAAACCTACCGGTTAGTTTCGTTCCACCTTTATAATCGTTCAGCTGTGGCACCCTTTCGATGCCTAACTGCCATGCCACACGGAAGAAGCACGAGGGCTGGAATAGTGCCAGGTAGCCCAAGCTTAAACAGGGGAAGTCGAGAGGCAGAGGTCGGGTTCGAACCATGGATCTTCCGGTCAGTAACTTCGCGCTCTAATCACTTTGTCCATCTCGATTTTATAACGATAATACAATGGTTATGGGAGCGTGTACGTCTACGGTAGTACAGCTTTGTAGGACAGCTTTGTCTCCTTCAACGGAGTGAATAGAATCGCCAAGGCCCGTTCTGTCTTCAACTCAGGCACCTCTGAGCTGGACGTCTCATTAGCCTGCCGGTGGAAGGATTAAGAGCGCGTCCGCTGTTGCTTCGTGGTTGTGATGCTTGGCCGTCGTGTGTTGAAGGCAAGAAAAAATTGCTTGTCTTTGACCATCGATGTATTGGAA
>NW_008751930.1:157437-173806 GCF_000715545.1 Opisthorchis viverrini | reverse complement strand
TAGGGTAGTGGACAGCTTTATCTCCTTCAACGGAGTGAATAGAATCGCCAAGGCCCGTTCTGTGTTCAACTCAGGGACCTCTGGGGTGGACGTCCCATTAGCCTGCCGGTGGAAGGATTAAGAGCGCGTCCGCTGTTGCTTCGTGGTTGTGATGCTTGGCTGTCGTGTGTTGAAGGCAAGAAAAAATTGCTCATCTCTGACCATCGATGTATTGGAAACATTGTACTTATATCACAAAAACACTCTATGAGCAATGCTAATGTGCTACTAATGGTTTTTAGAAACAAACTAACTGATGAGTTGATTCGGGTGCGCCGCTTACGCTAGTTTAGTCATATGCTCCTTATGCCAGGTGATCGATTGCCTCGACGTGCCTTGTTTGCCGACGAAGGGTCCGACCAGAGAATATCACGAGGTGGACAGCACGTGAACCGCAGACGGAGCAGCAAAGACAATGCCACAACAATGTTTGGTGGTAGTCACCGAAAGGGTGATCTCACGCAGCTAGGCTATGCTTCCTCACCACTAGCCAGCTACGTTCTGGCTTAAACCGCCGGCTACCATAACTTGTGGTGACCCGAACCACCACACTTACGAACACGGCTCACAGTTATCCAATTTAGCTGCCACTCCATTGGTATGTACATCGTTGCTTGTGTGGATAGATTTGGGAATTTCTAATGGAGGTTTCGTCTTGTGGGTGCAGTCAGTCGATGGTGCGAAACCGAGAAGAGCTGTACAACTGTTTCATTCTCATTGGAAATCCAAGATCTCACACCACCAGCAATCATAGTGCTTATCAGCCTCTCGTGGCCACACGGTTAATTGTTCTTACGACTAATCGGGAGATTGCGAGTTCGAAACCCCTCGATTCGTGAGATGCGCACCCAATAAGGACGAAACCGTTGTGCAGCGCTTCTTGGCACAGATTGGTTCAACTTACAGGACGAAGTCTCTCTTTTAAACAGTGCGTTATCTCGTTTTCTCATCCCGATGTACTAGCAAAATAGACTTTGGCATATCTACTTAGTCGTGAATGATAGAACAATACAAATTTAACGGTGTATACCACTGATGCAACACGCGAGTGGGGTCTGGTCACGTGTGAAAGCCCCATCCCCGCATCTGATGGAAGGTTAGCACGGGAATTGTGGAATCGCTTTGTAGTGTTTGTTCATTAATGTTTGGAGAAAGTTCAAGAGGAAGCATGAGAATGCATACTTTTTTTTAAAAAAAGCATGCAAATAAGATTTTTACACTCGTCTCTAGCGTATAACCGCTTAACTTGTGTTGATCAATAAATCACTTCGCATTGAGAGGAATTTCTTCTTCCATATGATCTCTTCACAGTAAATTCTTCACTTGAGTTGGCCTACTTTCGAGGGATCGCTATTACATTCTAGCTTCATTTGGCTGAATTTTGGTCTCAGAATTATCGGCCTTTTTCGTAGCGATAGGCCATGTGCCCCACTCAATGCCATGATGCACGAACACGAGTTTTGCATCCCAATTTTTGTTGAGAGAAAAAGTTGTTCTGCAGGGATGTCTAACGTGGTCTTTGTTGGGAGTTGGTGGGTAGTGTTCTCTCAAAAGATAGCCGTATTTCGTGGGACGAGTGTGATCTACCATTGGGGTGAGGGGTGGTCTCCTCTGGGGGGAACTTTTCGCGAGGACTATCGAACTTCGCTACAACACCAAGAATTTCATGGGAATTGTGTTGTTTCATTCTGTCCTACGTCGGTCTCACGTTCAGCCAGCAGTTTGATGAAATGCCTCATTGAATAATGGTGTCATGTCAAATCCAGAAGAGTTCACACATGTGTAGGGTTTTTGAGGATGGTAGGCTGTTTGGAGTCAATTCGGTAAAACAGATCGATTGACCTATTATCTACTGAGGAGTCAATCACCAATCGTTGGGGATATTTCCTTTGTAATCATGAACAGCTCCGCACTGCCAAACGGGAGAGTTCCTCGTGGATGGAAGGAGTGCCGAGTAGTACAGTGAATCTTTGAAGATTTTTTTACCCTTGTATTCAATGCTTATTCATATGGTCCTTTCTGCTCCATTCCATTTATCCTCATCCCGTGTGGTCAAAAGGTGGATGGTATGTAAGCATTGTACCTCGTGGAATGCGTTGTGTGCGTGCTTTGGACAAACCTGCCGATGTCTGGTTCGATTAAGAAACAATCTACTGCTGTTGGTTCACTCGAAACCGGTCTGGTTGTGCCTTGACTTTAGTGCGTTCATTGAATAATCATATAGGTGTGCTCCAGTTCGTGGTTGCTTTCGAGAGATTTACTCGAGTGAATTGTTCAGACCCAGACCGAATGGGGTCAAGTCTTGGAGTGCGTGAAAACTCAGTGTTACTCCATTCAGCAAGCTATGGGGGACTCTGAAAACGTTTTCTTAACAACAAATTGGCATACGATGTACCAAATCTTTGCGAACTGCAACAAAACTCTCTGAACTCTATTTGGTTCGTTCACCAAAACTGGTGTCTTGTCGTTGGAGCCCCGGTTCTGTTAGGTATCCTTCAAACACTGGAATTCCATTTCGGTCCGAAAACCAATCGGCTTTTAACATTCAGAACCATCCTTTTATATGATAAATCTACTTTATTTGACCCTGCTGGCCATTTTACCTGCCAGGCGAGGGTGTAACCAGTGTAACACGGTGGATATTACTGATGAGGCATGCGAGTAGTATGCGGTCTCCTCGTAACTCCGCCCCACGTCTAATGGAAGGTGCACCCCTTGTGGAACTGCGTTGCAGCGTTCGTTTACAATTGAGGAAAGCCTTCCACCTTACACCAGTACTCCACCAGCGCACCTCAACTGTCACACCTGAACGAGGTAACGTGCTCGCGCGTGATCGATGTGATTGGTTCTACCCGACTCCTGCTCGGATGATGATCCAGTAAGTGTTCTGTGTAAGTCACCAGAATAAATGCAGCATGACAGGAGGATAAATGTTTTGGACGTATATTTCAAGAATTTCACAAACACCTACAATATATCCGTTGTTCTTCGCAATATAACAAAGCGAGTACTTAAGCATGAGTGAGATCCCATCCAAAAAATTAACTAGCCGGTATAATTCGAATTCACTGGTTTCCAAAAGGAGCATCAAATCAGAATAAACCTTAGCAAGTTAGAGTAGATAAGGAGGGGCGCCTGGCGATTAGTAATTCATTGGCATTGGTAATACAAATGCGTTATAGATGGGTCTCATATTTACGATCCTTTAAAAAAACATTTTCAGCTCATTTGTGGCTTGATTTCGATACTTAACATTTTTCTTCTATTCGTGAACTGTGCTCCTTCACGGAGGAACGGCGATATATCCGCCGACGGAATATCAACTTGAGGGCTATCGATTACTTCTACACGTTTATTCTCCTGATTGCCTTAGATCGCGGAAAGGGGGAGGTTTAAGGGCTTAGTGATTGTTCCAGTTTAGGTCCATCCGAACGATACAGCTCTCTTTTCAGGCACTGGAGAACCCCTCAAGAAAGTTCACATATTACCAGAAGATAACATGTGGTAGCCGATGAACTACTCTAGGGTTGACAAGATTATTGGGCACCAATCTGGAGGGGCCTTTTTGTCATTCTGTGTGAAGTTCTCCCCGAAAAGAACAACTACGGGTTGCTTGACAAAAACCCCTTTTTTGTATTCAACCGATGCACACTTTTTGTGGAGCAACCAAAGTAAGTTTAGGGATCATAGCTCACCTGATCTGTGAGGCTTAACCACTGAGCTATCTCAAGATCTGTGCGAATAGCTGCCGGCCATTGCACCTCCGTATTCAAAGATCCAAGTTTTTGACGTTTTCTTGGCTGTACTGGACTGAGGCCGGATCGAACAAACACATTACAGACTTACGGCCAACAGATGACCTCCCGAAAGACGTTACTTTCGGACTAAGGCCTGCACCCTTCATCATCATGAACAACATAACATCAGTGTTCAACACTGATGCTTCTCTGCCTGCAGTATCATGGCTTGTCAGATATCTTTGTAATCTAGGAAGAGATGGAGCAAACTGATTCGTCATCACTTTGCTGCTCGATGAGATGAGCTGAACAAAGTGATCCGTTTCGTTACATGTTGAGCTAATTAATTTCTGTGCACTACTTAGGCCCAGCCGACAACTATAGTCGGATAAGATTCTGCGTGGATACATCAGAAACCATCGTGGTGTCAACTCTGCGTGAGGGTGCGGAGTATACCCTGCCTAGCACGTAGATTCTAACCTGACGTCTACTTTGCCTTAGGTGGTTCACTGATGTGACGATTGATCTGTAACGACCAGAAGGTGAATCACTGAATCAGTGTCTTTCCTTTCTGGGTGTGAATGTTAGCCGATTCCTGGAGGTCTACCATAAATTCCTTCAGAGCCGGTGAGCACCTGGGGGAAATTCAACATTTCCTGATATCATTATGAAAGCCAAAAATTGTTACAGACTGTGAATCTCCTGGCTAACGTTGTTAATTATTTTTATGTTGACAATAATTTTGGATTAGCGTCTGCTGTTTTGATATCGGATCTAAAAAGGGGTCTTGTGATCGGCATACGTAGTTTTTCATCTTAGGTTTGCAATATTTTGGTCGAAAATCCTGTGTACCTGTGTGATTTTGCATACTTTTTACCATTTCTACAGATTTGGTGGGTTTCTTCAGATGCATGTTAAGTAATTTACTAATGTAACGGTGGATACTACTGATGGGTAGTATGTTTTCTCGTAAATAAGTTTCGCGTCTATTGAAAAATGAGATCTATTGCGGAATTTGTGGGGTCGCTTTGTAGCATTTGTTTGCAATTCAGGGACAGTCAATGAATATCCAGAAAAGTTCAGGAAGGCGCGTTCAAGGAGAAGGTGGATATTCAGTTTTGTAAACAAGATGCATATGAGAGTTTTGCTCCCGTGTCCAATGATTTGTGACTGTTCAGTTGGTGTTCCTCTAACAAACATTTTCACGGCAAAGGCCTTCTTCGTCTCACTAGTAGTTCGTTGAATTTAATGTGAGAAACTGCAAGTCTTCAGGTGAATCGGCCTAATTAACCGGTCAGTCTTGCCGTGTGTGAGGGTACTAAGATCCCCGCATCCTGCATCTGATGGACCCGTACTCAAAAAAATAACTTGTCATGCTTGTGACTACTTAGTGGAGTGTTTCTAAATTTGATCTAAGTACCTTTGCAAAGCGAGACTTCTGCTTTTCATAAACGAAACTACTCACGAGGTTGCTGATTACTGTTTGACAGCCCACGACCATTTTTGGTAGGTAGGCGTAGCAGGCGCATCATCGGGTAGGCGCAGTCCCGGAGTTTCCGTCAACGTTATGTTCTACTTGAACCCAATTGGGACTGATTTCGAACTGTCGAACAGTTTTCAGCAACCTTGTGAGTAGTTCCCTTTATGAAAATATACTGCGATATCTCGAATATCGTAACAACTGAAACATCAGGCGACCTGTGTGCAACACATTCAGTTTTGAGGAACATCATAAATTAGCGATCCACTTGAGTTTCTTCTGAAAACCAGACTGATTTTCAAATGAGTGTATTTGTCGAGACTGCTTGTTTTGAGACATGGCATTGAAATTTCTTCAGAAATGATTTTAGACTACTTTTGAAATCTGAGTAGATGGCTGGGGCTTAGGTGATTCAGGCTGTTTCTTTGTCGGCCGTTACTAGCTATTTTCCAAGTTATCATATCCACAACAGATTCCCGTGACAAAAACGTCAGCTGTATGGTATCCTTTTGAAACGCCACTTAAGCGAAAGCGCAATTTTCAAGTGGCGCTTATCAAAAGTCACACCAATCAATGTTACTGCGCCCAGAGATATGCCGGTTTCTACACCTGTTTGACACCTGCATTCAAACTGGATTTGTCAATCGGATACAAAAATCAATCTCTTGCGCACATTTGTGCCAAGTGGAATACGTAAGTCCTACGTACTACTAGCGATGCTGTTGCTAGTGAAAAGTCCGTTGCAATTTTGAGTTTTTGGATTTTCGTGCACGTGGAGAGCATTTAAAGTAGTGTATTTTCCGATTCAAGGTGTTTGGCAGCCTTCATTGTTCGCCTATCCAGATAAACCGTTGTCAGTAAGAAACATCTGAACACGGCGGTCATACTATGCTTCGTGTTCTAAATATTCCGAGCTTCGAGTTCACCGTCTATTCAGGAAAGTTCTTGTCGTGTGTGTGCAGTGTGGTGAAAAGCTTGGGTGTGCGAATACACCCACTCAACATCTACGCCATCCGCATTATTGTGAACCATTTCACGGGCGCCAGCGGAAACGTTATAATCTGTAAGGTAAGGAAAATTGGGCAAGCTCACGCTTGCTTTCATGTGCGAACTCGGCTTCAGGATATTTGGACCAGCCGACTGGCAGCCAATATGAGTGCGTCAATCCTGCATAAGAATTCCGTTTACCAAAATGGGAAGTGGTGGTCTTCTAGTTGGGATTGGGAGTTCTCCCATCCTGCTCACTCTGGGGTACATGGCCCTTGAGTTTTCAATGAATAAAAATCGTTCAGCCGTAAAACCTTTTCGGCGATTGGCTGCCATGCTACTCTAATGACGTACGAGGGCCGGGATACTACCAGGTTGTCCAAGCCTAGACAGGGCAAGTCGAGATGCAGTGGTCACGTTCGAACCACGGACCTTCAGTCAGTTAATTCGCTCTGTAACAACTGAACCATCTCGCCCTTGAAACTAAAACCGACAAAAAGAGTTCAGGTGATCGTTCACATTGGTCACTGCAAAATCTAAGGAATCACCCATTTTAAACCGTAGAGGAACAACTGTTCAGCTGTAAGACCCTTTCGGCGTCTAGCTACCTTGCCATCTGAAGGAAGCGCAAGGACTGAAATACTGTTGTGTTGGTCTAGCGAAGGACCGTTCCAGATGACGGGTTTGTACGCGGACCAGTAAATTTGTGCTTTATCTAGACCCCAATACCCATTGTGCCTGTAATCCGATCCATTCGGAAGAGGAGGTCAACCTCCCGTATGATCGAAATCACACTAATCAGATCGAGCATGATGATTGGAACGTGAGGACCAAATGACTTTGAAAAGCAATCAAATCAACTCAGCGATCGTACCCACGTCTATCTGCACTTCCACACTATCCCATTGTTTTTCTCCTCTGGCTGTATTCGGAATTCAGTGTACTGGTGACACTCTGTCGGTTTTTTGAACCCATGTTTTTCAGTGACACCTGACTGCATTTTTCCCGTGATCCATTTAGTTTAATCCCAGTGTCCAACAGAAGCAATGCTGTGAATCAAGCAGATGATTTGGAAAAAAGCTGAATCCACCTAGAGTGCTCTCGTCCATATGGACTTGTGCCACATGTGATATATGTATATATATATATATATATATATATATATATATATATATATATATATATATATATATATATATATATATATATATATATATATATATATATATATATATATATATATATATATATATATATATATATATATATATATATATATATATATATATATATATATATATATATATATATATATATATATATATATATATATATATATATATATATATATATATATATATATATATATATATATATATATATATATATATATATATATATATATATATATATATATATATATATATATATATATATATATATATATATATATATATATATATATATATATATATATATATATATATATATATATATATATATATATATATATATATATATATATATATATATGATTAGCGTTCTGGGTGGTCGAGCCGGTCCACTCATTTAGAAAAAACTGCTGGAGCCGTGACGGGTATGCAAATGATTCTAATCGGTCGGTACCTGCCTGACGCCGACACCCTGAAGATGACAAAGTCTCTAACCACAGGTTCAATGGAGTGGCACCTTGTTGATGTGCTGATTGGAAGTTCCTGGTAACACTTGCATGGTGCCATACAGGGGAGGAGCTGTACCACAGTGAGACGTTAATGAATGGGAGCAGGAGGCCACTGCCTCGACTGGCGCTGGCTTCATTCATTTGGCACCATGCTTAGGCCAGGTGATGGCTTCCAACAGGCGTCGGCAAGTTTACCCAGAAATTTCATTCCCTGGACTCCAAATGCGCGCCAAAAGCCTACTTGAAACAAAACTCAGGGTTCAGCACAACGGCGCTCAGGAGCACTGTGTATGACCCTGGCCGCATAAGTTAAGGAGCGAATAAACGTCATCTCAAACCTTAGGGGAAAACGTTGGAGCTCACAATGTAACCAGCCATACTGAATGAACTGGAAAAGCACTTGGGTGGCGCGCTGGCCAATTAAATCTTCGGCATTTCTGTCGCACAGGTTTTATCACCCACATCATGCGCTTAACAGACAGAATGAAAATTTTTGTATGCAGTGACCTACTGATGTATTGAACAGAGATTTCGTCCTGTCGGTGAACCCAATCTAGGCGGAGAAGCCGAGAAGCACTGTCCGTTCTCATTATATGAACCGTTGCCATCTCCGAATACTCAGGTTTCCGAACCAGCATCCTTCCGGCAATGGCTCAACAGCAGTGCGATTAACTCTGACGGGACGTAGCGCCACACATCCTTCAGTCGTGGAAACCACATCATGTGTGAACACGCATGGGCTGGCAAATCGAATGACGCAAGGAAGTTTCACGCATCCAAAGGAATCATCGGAGGAAAGGTAAATATCCTGGTGTAACGGTGATACTAGTGATGGGGAAGCATGTGAGTAGTATGTTTCTGGTAAATCCGCTTTGCGTCTATTGAAAAGTGAGATCTATTACGAAACTTGTGGAGTCACTTTCTAGAACTTGCTTGGACTTGAACAACATTCAATGAATATCCAGAAAAGTTCAGAAGGACGCGTTCAACGAGAAGATGGATATTCAGTTTTTGTAAACAAGATGCATATGTGAGTTTTGCTTTCCTGTTCAGTAGTCTGTAACCGGTCAGTTGGCATTTCCGAATAAATAACTGCACAGCGAAGGTCTTCTTTCTTCCACTGGTACCTTTCTTGCACTTGTCGGTTGTCTGCTTGAAGGCCCACCGTACAGTTTTTTGTTGTTTCTGAACGATCACCACGTAATCTGATGCTGTTTTCTATTAAATATTAATTACCCCGGAAGTCGTTCACGTTGTTGACGGCTGACGTGGTACCAGTAAAAAAGTACTGTAGATGCTGAGTTTGGTGTGGTCCCTTCTGAACTGATTTCGACCGAACACATGCGGAGTCCCGTGCTGCAGACCTTAGTGGCTAAAATGTGATTCAGTGGCAAAACTTTATGGCCACATTATGATGATGGGTTCAGTTTCTTGGCTTGGCCGGCGGGAACGAAACTCCCGTGACAGAACACGAAGTTGGCGCTCGACACCGCTTTGTCAAGGGATCGGAATGTCTGCATTTTAAACATTGTTCCAAAGATTCTACCCAGAAAGATTGTGAGAAAAAACGCTGTGAAAAAGCTTAAATATTATTTTACTGAGAATGGGGAGTACGCAGTAAGAACCGACGATAGTATACTCCTGGCACTGGAAAAAGTTTGTACGAACAGAAACGTACAATCCGGTTTCAAAAGCGAACAGTCACAGGAAAACGCTTAAAGCTCAGGTTATTCGAGTCCCCATAATTTTGCTTCCATTTTTGCAGCTAAAATATCTGAGTTGGTACTTTCAATAAAGACTACACCCAATGTGAATACACAAAAATTCGAAAAAATCAATAATTAGCATTCACGAAAATTGATCGAAAACAGTCGCTTAATTTCATCTCGGTTTTTCATCACTTGTTTCTTCACTCCCCTCACCTTTAGACATCTTCACTACAGAGACCTGAAGTGATAGTGACGGAAAAAAAATAAAATTGCCTTTCAATTCACGCTGAAGCGGTTTCATTCAATGAAAGATTTCCTTCGAATCAATAGAATTCATTGATAGTTCTGCTGAGAAAGCTGAAGAACAACCCACTTTGGCAATTTTTATCTGAATTTCGATCGCAGATGGCTGAAACAGACGTAAAAATCTTTGCATAATTGTTGTGTGTAGTACATTGCAGGAGCACGTTTTATGACAAGTTGTTGGAAATCTTTGATTGGGGCCTACTTATTCTGCAGGGTGGACGAGTTGTAACCTTAAGTGCCGTGTTGACAACACTATTCAAGTTTCTTGACCAATCAGATAGATGACTTACGACATGCGCGCTCCATAGCTGTGCGCTTGCAATCTGTTGTCGTAAACAACCAAGCGTGGGCACCTTGAATTAACTGAGTTCACCCTACGAAACGTATTTCAAATGTACAACGACTGTTTAAATAGTATACTGATGAGAGCAATCAAAGTAGTCCCTCCAGATGAGGGGTACTCATGAATGATATTGAAAAAACATATCACACAGTTCAATCCAGTGAGTGCTACTCAGCTCAAGAGAACGAATTCACGAGTTAAATCATACTTCAGGAGGGTTATCCGGGGTGTCTCAATGAAATTCACAGTCCAGCCAGAACTCAGGAAAGCCCTGGTTCATCTGGCTATTGAAGTGAATACTTCAGTCCACTACTACTTCAATACAACATTTCAAAAGCGACCTTGTCAACACCGACGGAACAAACAATTAGTCCCTCTAGATGAGGGGTACTCATGAATGACATTCAAAAAACATATCACACAGTTCAATCCAGTGAGGATACAGTACTACTCAGCTCAAGAGAACGAATTCAGGAGTTAAATCATACTTCAGCAGTGTTATCCGAGGCGTCTCAATGAAATTCACAGTACAGCCAGAACTCAGGAAAGCCCTGGTTCATCCGGCTATTGAGGTGAATACTTCAGTTCACTACTACTTCAATACGTCATTTCAAAGGCGAGGTTGTCAACACCGACTTACAACGCGATCTCACTCATGCGTTAAAATGAGCGAGATCTCACTTTATCATAAGAGAATTTTCTTTGCGCGGGCGTGAGCATTGATCGTCTTGTCTGTCTGCCGGTCTACGGGTTATCCGGAGGCTATAGAGACGTCTACATCGGCATAACAGACGGGTTCCTAGCGAATCGTGCGGCATAGCTCATACCAAAATATATGGTCCAAACGCTGTCAGAAAGACCGTTGGGTCAAAGGTCAAATCACACTTCAACATCGCCAACAGCCGGGCATTGTTAGATAATGGTAGCCGCATTGACCCGGTCAAGTCCTTCCGAAACTTGTTGTTCAACCCAAGCCCAAAGTTTTAGCGATAAACGAAGCATTGCTGGTCAAATCGAACCAGCCCAGACCACGTGTGCAAAAACAGTTGGGGCAAACAAGTTCCTTGTCCTGGTGTAACGGTGATGCTACTGATGGGGAGGCACGCGAGTAGTATGTGTTGTTCGTGGAATTTCGCTTTGCGTCTCTTGAAAAGGGGAGATCTGTTGCAGAATTTGTGGAGTCGCTTTGTAACCTTTGCTTGAATTTGAGCGAGGAATGATTGGAGTCAATGAATATCCAGGAAAGTTCAAGGAGACGCGTTCAGGAGAAGATGGATGTCCAGTTTTTGTAAATAAGATGCAAATGAGAGTTTTGCATCTCTGTCCAATAGTCTGTAACCGGTCAGTTGGCATTTCCTAACAAATAACTCCGCAGCGGAAGCCTTCTTCTCTTCACTGGTATTGATCAGGTGACTCGAAGAGGTCGTTCGATGGGCATGTGTTCATCACTGTTTCTGTATAACTCGCATGTTTCACTTTCGCGTGCCTGCGTTGGTTAGTGCTCAAGAACAATCGATCTTTAGACACGAATAGCTGAGCAAGCACGAAAGAGTGACATTCCGTTTCTACGCCAACTATCTTTTCTCAAAAATGCTGAATATTTCCGTTGGGTCATGTGATCTTGAACAGAGTGAATGCTATTCAGACGGAAACGACCATTTGTCTCGACAAGATTGGGATGGTTCAACAATGATTCATCGGTTCCACAGAGGTAGGTTTGAACCCCAATCATTCCTATCGCACATGTTTGTTGTGAGCTTCTGTCAGGCACTGCCTATAACAAGCAAGAAGCGTTTCGTCTTCACCGGTGGGGGGCGATTTGAAAGATGTAAACAGTCACCTGTAGCTGATTGTCAGCCTTGTTGGTCAACTGATTTAGGACATGTCTGTCTGCCCTGCTTCCATGCGGATGCTTGTAAGCACTTTTTGAGGGGACCGGCGTAGGTGAGTTTTTGTTTGCCGATGTAAAGTATATCCCCGTGTTGTGAACCAACTTCTCACAGGTTGCAATACTGATCTTCTTGAAGGTATTGGTTACTTCCGGAGGAAGCGCCTCGAAGAACGTATCTGAAGCAATCAGCACTTATGCATAGCCATCAGGCTGTTGTACTTTCTGCACCATTGTAAGACAACGAGACCTAAATGCTTTACGCACGGCAAAGTTGGGTTGTCAACCGATCTCACATGTATTATCCGGTCAAATGATTGATGGAATGCCGCACAGCAAAGTCCTTTGAAGTACGAAAGCTGTTGGAGTTGGCCGCAATTTAATTCAAAACCAACACTATCGGTTTGACCTCATCAATAGTATCCACCGTTACACCGGTTTGACCACTGAAAACTAACGGCCCAAACTCGAATCCTAAGGTAACACGTTTCCGGTCAGCTGAACTAATGGATTCGGAAATTTTGGTATTGAGACACCCATTGGGGAGTTTTAAAAGCTGAACTGCGTGGTTAGTGAAATATCACCACATAATCCATTACCACGTTGACAATTTGTTGACGTGTGTCTCCCGGTAAAAATTGCATGCTACTGCACTGTACGAAGGGTGGTAGGACACTGAAACTTGGACGCCGGCACCTGAGTGATAAATAGGTGACTGTCCGTTGCAATGCTATCACTTTTGGTCCGGTTGATCGCTTACCACAGGCCTCTGCATGCTTGCCCGTCTTATTCCCTCGAGTTTACATTCTAACCAAGGCTTTGTACGCATCTTCGCATTCACCCCGCTTAGTCTGTCCGTGAAATTTTAAGATACGCTTGAGTTCAGTGCTTTAGTTGGCGGTTGACGGGCAGATCCGAAACGGATGCCCATGTTTCACACACATATGGGTGGCCTGCCTCAAGTATCATGAATTTCACCATGCTACGAACTGTTTGGCCGCCTGGTAATGAGCAAAAGGATGGCAAATCATTGTTGCTTGACTTCTACTCCTGTCAAAGAACCTGGCCTAGAAGAACACGCAATAACTCTTGCATCTTTCCATAAACCTTTGTTTAAATGAATGGGAAATTTTTAAGAGTTGATTTAACAAGCCCAGTGGTTAATTGGCCTTTCTGAGCTGTCAGCCAATCCACCTCATAACATTTACTTCGCGATTTAGATCAAGATGTTCTCTGAACAGCAGTCAGTTCGCTGCTGTCCCATATTTATACAATCCACAATAGAGGTAATTGCACATAATCTGGACGGTCCTACATACCACAAGACCAACCACGTGCGAAAAATGTCAAGGTAATGAACGCTGATTGGTTGTTGGTTGGTGTATAAACATTGGAAATTGTTTGACAGAATACATCAAGCAATATAATGTATTTCTTGTGCGACAAAAAATTCTGTTGAACCTATCAATTCTCAACTGATAAAACGATGGTCCTTGGATACGACCGTCATTTGGAAAGAGTTGTTCAATTTGGCTCTTGGAAGCGTTCTTCCCAGGGGCAAATCTACCTATAAAGACAATTTAGCTCGGTCTTTTGCGGTGGAAGCGTTAGGAATGGAGGAATAAACCTGTGATCTTGGGCACCACGAAACATCCTTGCTACATTACTTCGCCATATTTGTCCATATACTGGACACCTGTTCTTTCGTTTGCTAAACACCTTGAGGTTTAATTATATTCAATACATATTAGTCGTGAAGGAACATAACTTACTGTGTTCCGAACCTTCTGGTGACTTGTTGACTTGAATGGTCAGATTTTAGAGTGGGACGAAAAAAATAGGTAGTTTGCTTAATCTGACACAAAATTCTCTACAAAACCGATGATGAATTTACTGGCTTTAAAATGATGTGAGTGGCTCTGGGATACACAGAAGTGACATACATAAAGATCCCATCTGTACACCTCTATTCTGGTGCGACTAAAACCAAGATTGGATGCATTGGAGTCGAGTTTCACTCCTATTGGAGTTCTCTATATCGGTGGCTGGATTCGAACTCTGGACACTACTCAACACTACTCATCAGCGTGCGCTTGAAGCACTTGAACAGTCGAACATGCTCGTGCCACCTGACTGGGAAGTCCTGACAGGCGATCGGCACAAGCGGGACGGTTGCTAGATCGTTGTTGGAGTCTTTTGGGCAAACCAATCACGTCGCTCAAGCGTGAAACTTCCATCTGTTCACAATTCGGACTCGCCCAGTATTCGCTTGTGGAATTGTGGTAACGCGCCTGCTTCACATCTCTGTATTCAGTCGTCCCAACACCATCAGGACCAAGGATGATGAGCTGTAGTGAGGAACTCGGGTTCAGTGCTTCCCCCCTTTTGACACTGACTCACCAGAATCATGGCACTAGCGCTGGAGGAAGGCTGTTTAACGATGGTGTTGTGAATATCAAAGGCATTACTTGCATTATATATCCGGTATCTTTATTAAATTTAAAACGCGCGGAAGAATCAGCATCACAGCAAAAATCAAAACGAAACCTTTGGACTTCTCCTGTCAACTGTCTACTTGCGACCATGCCCAAGGGTAGACCAGGTTCACAGGTGAGCGTACACCCAGTGACCAAAAGCCACAGTCAAGGTGAGATTGTATGATGGAAACATGGCTCTGAGGTAAACAGGGGCAGCTTGATCGGTCTTAGCATGTTAGAAAAAGGCTGGCTATAAATTCCAGTGGTTTACATCGATCAGCCTTTCGTCACGAACATGGTGTGTAGCGCGGCCGCTGTTCTGACAGTCTGGAACTCTGAAGGATTCCACTGAGTTGAGGGCCGGCCTTCCGAATGTTGCGATAGTTTCAGTTGAGTGTAGGCTTTGCCTGCCTACACACCTATTGGTTACCGAATGATATTGCGCAACCTTCAATTATTGCGTGTTAATATCTCCTTTTCGTGAAGAGTCATTAAACAGTCAGATGGCTGCCTTTCTTCCTGTCGTATGCAGACTGCGGTTCTCAACATTCATCCACACTGATCACGTGGTTTGTCTGGAATTGAATACCCGATTGGATTCGTTCCAGAGTCATGTTACATACAACTCCACACTACAACGTTTTCGTCCATCTGTAAGGCATACAGTGACAAGACCGCGAAACCATGCGGTTTTGCGGTCGACATACGATCACAATAGCATGGCAAGCTTCCGTGGTTGCAGAACACGCTGAGAGAACGGGTACTTGGAAGAATAGTTTCACCCGGCACGGCGATGGGGCCGTTTCTTCATAGAAACTGTGATGTTAGTTTATGAGGCGCAATGGAAAAAGATGAGATGCCGTCCTATTGATCTTCAGATGTGTAGTACAAAGGCTTCTGAGTTACGTATGAAGGGTTGATATATGTCCACAGACATTTGGTAAACAGTTTATAGTTTGTCGTGACTTTGCAATTTCCAGCTTAGTTAAGGCTATGGCCTATTGCTTTCTTTTGAGTGCTTCAGGTGAATAAACCTCCTTACGCCTCTTTTCTAACCAATGGATAAGGCCTAGTCTGAGCTTAGCGCACTTTCTCGACAAGATCAGGTTTTCGCATACGTGCTTCCTCGATACATCGTCAGGTTTCGGTGTCGTGGTTACACCAAAGAGCTGGAAATATCTGTCAGCTTTAGCAAGGCAGGTTTCGCGGACGCATCTGTTCCATAAATTGTGCCAATAGTTGTTCACCAACCGAAAAGGACGAAATAAAGTCGATGAGGTCATCATCGTCCTAGTGGTGAAAACACACACGTGGCTCAGATGAGTTAGTCTGGTTGTTGATGTTCTCTGTTCACCAGAGCCGAGCAGTTTGGTCGCAAGCGTTCCGCGGCCAACAAGACTGACATCGTCAGTGCGTATAACTTAGTGTTGTTTCATAGTGCGTCGGTGTATGGGAGTGAGTCTGTGAGAGAATGATTGATTGAGTCAGCCTGAGGGATCAGTCAAATTGTACAGAAACAAGCCAGCATAAATGAATCCATGTGAGAATCGGGGACAACATAACCGTGTGGCCTGTGAGCACGAGTGTCTGAGGAGAATTTGCCCATAGGGTTTAGGTTTTGGGGGGTATCATCATTATTATCCTTATCATCCTTATCATTATCCTTATCATCATCATCGTCGTCTCCTTCTCTCCCTCATCATCACCACAATCCTCCTCCTC
>NW_008751930.1:137223-157065 GCF_000715545.1 Opisthorchis viverrini | reverse complement strand
CAATCATCGTCATCATCATCATCATCATCGTCATCATCATCATCATCATCATCATCATCATCATCATCATCACCATCATCACCCTCATCATCACCATCCATCATCAGCACCATTAGTGTAATAATCATCAACAACGATACCAACAGCAAACAGTAAAAAGAAACTGAAACTGAAGTGGACAACAAATCAATGTTCGGCTAAACGAAGCCACACGAGGTTTCAGGAGTCCCCCCATAGTTTGATGTCATCGGTTGCCGGCATAAAAATACAGAAGTTTGAATGAAGATGCGCAGGTGTAAAACGGCACCGGGAATCATCGTTAGTTCCGGACGGAGCACAAGTTCCCCATACTTAACTTCTGTATTGGTAAACGTTTGGGACCGAGTGGGCAGTCACCATTTCAGACAGGCTTTTTGAACCGATTGCCACTCTGAAACGACTTTTATATTCATAAACATCACAAATTTTCAGTTGGAACTGCTTACTCAAACTGAGTGCTATCAGCAGAGGTATACGGCTAATCAACTAACCTTCCACCATCCCAAATTTCTTGTGTGTCACGCTCAGTAATGGCAGTTGTGCCTGGCCCGCTCATAACAAAGCCTTTGGAAAATGCTCTGCTCTCGTAGTGGCTCTCCATTACAAGTGAAATCAGGTGAACTCGAGAAGTTTGAATAATCAATACCATGCGATGGCTTCTTTCTAGTCCTTGAGGTGAACCTAACTCTCTCAAAAGGGTAGTTTTACTCACACACAGAATCACATAGTACACTGAGACCTCGAAACGTAGTTTAAATGAGAGGGAACGCAGTTTGTACCGGTCACTTGGACAGTGAGTCGATAAACCAACAACTGAAATAGAATGACAGAGTGATCTGAAGAGACCTGAAATAAGACGTCCTGGTGTAGCGGTGATACTACTGATAGGGAGGCATGTGAGTAGTATGTTTTCTTCTTGTAAATTCGCTTTGAGTCTCTTGAAAAGGAAGATGCCTTGCGAAATTTGTGGAGTCGCTTTGTAGCATTCGCTTGGATTTGAGCAACCATCAAAGCGAAGGCGTATATCTGACGTGCTGTTTTCAAATGTTTTATATGTATTGAGACAAGACTTAAGATCTCTTAAGATCTCGTCAGTCAGGAGTCTTGAACTCATCCGCAAACTAAGTTGTATTCACACACCCGGCTCGCATTCACCTGTTGTTGTATGGGTGGGCTGGATCGTCATTTACTTAAATTTGCGTGAATTACTTACCACACGTTATATACGCCTCATAGGTACACATCACTGAAACATGGGCAAAATTGGCAAAGAAAGTGACAGAATGCGACCATCCCATGTGTCACGTGATACCAGAAAGATCGTTCCAGAAATTATAATGTAAGACAGACTGTAATTTCTGAAAATGTCGGACAACAGAGGTAAATTCAGAGTGAACTGGTCTCACGTCTTGACCAAGCAGGCATGCCACTGGCAGGGTCCTTTCTACTTTTGACTTACGGGTACACTCCTTCTCGTTAAAGCTTTTGGCTGAAACAGTAATCGAAAGTGCGGCAAAGAAGCTGGTTTTATTTCAAGAGCAACCACTGGGTATTTTTTGGCATCAGGTTATTAAAATGGTGGTTGCTGGTGACTGAGGAGATTCGGTAATGCTCGATAGAGGTTTCATCTTGTCGTTGGGGTCACTCTGTGTCAAAGGACTGGGAAGCACTCTACATCTTCAAGACCTCGAATCTGCTACCCCCGGCCAGCGTTTTAGCAGTTAATTATCTGACGACGAGCGGTTAAACTGCACTTTGATGAACCATCACTTTAAAAAAAGGCATGGAGCCACTCATCCTTCAGTCGCGGAAACTGCATCAGATGGGCATGTGAGTGACCACTGCGGAGAAGTGAGTTTCACTCACCCTGAGAACGGCGGCAGCGGCTGAACGACACCGGCTGAACGGCAGATCATGACCGAAGGATTAACCGTTCAACTACTAACCATTTTATCTGCCAATTCGAAACTCTCTGGAAGTGATAAGATAAACTTGGTAACTGATTCTTGCACCAAGATAAGGAATAAACGCTTCAACGATTAGAATAGCCCTGCATAGTTATTTTATATACACGGATCCCGTAGGCCGACGACAGAACCAAATTCCTGCGTACTTTGCCACCATACCATTGAAAGGAAGAAGGTCTTCGCTGCGCATTTGTTTATTAGAAAATGCCAACTGAACAGTTACAGACTAGTGGACAGGGAAGTAAAACTCTCATGTGCATCTTGTTTGCAAAAACTGAATATCCATCCTCTATTTGAACGCATCTTCCTGAACTTTCCTGGATATGTATTGATTGTTACCGAATTGCAAGCATATGCTACAAAGCGACTCCACAAATTCCGCAATAGATCTCACGTTTCGATGAACGCTAAGTGGATTTACGAGAAAACATACTACTCGCATGCCTCCTTCATCAGCAGTACCACCGTTACACCCTGGCGATAACTGAATAGCTTCCATATTCAGGTTTGTGCTTACAGGGTTTCCATCACTCTCAGGTAAGAAACAGGCGAACACTTTGCTGACAATTCCTAGGAAAGGAGAATCCGTAGTCTATTGTAGGTTTCGCGATCGCAGCAAAGTTTTGCCTTGCTCGAAGTCATATGTTGAGCGTCATATCGATTTCCACCCGTTGGCCAACCATTTAGAGATCGCGCACAGTCAGCTTATCAAAGAATGTGATACCCTCAATCTTCTAGACGCGCATTGTTCACATTAACCAATAAATTGGCCACAATTCGGCCTAAGCAGATGGGCGGCACCTTCACCTTTGAGTGATTCTGTGAGATAGTTCGCGAAATATCTTTGAGCGTGACGGAATGTCATTGGACCTGTCCAGATATACGAACCGATCTCTTTTCTAGAAAGGCTCAATATTTTACAAAATAATCTGACAAATGTCCCATGGACAGCTGTCCAGGGAAGTTCTTCGAGTGCTATCGCATGATATGATCTCAATATGAAATGAAACCCAAAGTACAATGCTGACTTATTTGATACTGCCATTCAAAGTGATCTTTTCATAAAATCAATATGGACAGGACAGCAAACCGCCGCGGAGTTAGCACAACGATTTGTTTGTACGAATGAACAGGAAACCACTCCCAACACACAAACCAGTTGTGTGTGTTCTTCTTAACTTTTTTTGGTGAATGGTGTCACTACGCAGACAGACGATGAAACTTCTTTATATGCAATTACTAGACGTTTACTTGATTGAGATCTGCTCAGGGTTTTTCGTCCAAAGGCGGTACAATCGATCACTAACCCTGTAGCTGGTCGAATTTATATTGATTTTTCTATACAAGCTACAACTTTGTGTCAAGGCCGTTCTGATTGATTTGTACGAGCGAGTTTCAATCTATATAGTTCTCAGCTGGAACTCAGTGTGATTGGTCCTGTTCATTCGTTATTTTTTACTCTCGGTTTGTTGCAAGAACCTCTATGAGAGAGTTCAAGCTCACTCCGTATGTCTTCATCACTTGGATCACTAGCGGCCGACTCTTATCGAGCGAGGTAAAGCAGTTACTGGGACCACTTAGTGGTCAACGATTCGCATGGCTCTCTTTTGGCCGGATGGAAATTCTCAAATATCTTCTCGCTATCAACAATAAGTAATTTACAAGTTGCCTGAATTTCCCATCTGAGAAGCCGTCAATCGAGGAACAGCTCGGCATGCGACTATGAAATTTGAATTCCACGAAGGAAGGATGTGTGATGGTGTATACCATTCAAGTGCACGTTGGTGACGTCGTTGATCGGTAGCTCATGGCCAAAGGGTTCAATCCTCACCTACTTGGTGGATTCAGTTCGCTTTGGAATTTCGAAAGATGCAAGCTGCTGCTGATTACCAAAAAGGATTGGGGGGCTCAGTGGTTAGGGCGTGACATTACTGACCGGATGGTCCGTGGTTCGAACCCGACCTCTGCCTCTCGACTTCCTCTGTCTAGAATTGGCAACCTTGGGCGTTATTAGAGTGGCATAACAGATAAGTATCGAAATGATGCTACAACTGAACGATTATTTTATTGTTAGTTTACTGAAAAGGACAGAGTGGTTGGCAATGCGTCCAGTCCTTGTGGGTTAGATCGACTTCCCTTATGGCAGAAATCTGGATTGAAATTTCAAAAGATCTCTACATTACAGACAGTTGTTTGAATCAGCCAGGCTTTGCACCGGTCGGTGTTTGCGGTACTCGCGGAATTTGGACAAGCCTTCTCTTTCTGTCAGTCCAAACCTCAAGGACGAGAGTGACTAAACGTGAATTTTGTTTCTAAGGGAGCACATCAGCGTTTTACATCCTTGGTGAGACCAGGCTTCGAACCCCAAACGTACTGGACGTCCCTGACTTATCATGCGTGCATAGATCTTGTTGGCGATCTACCGAATGCCCCGGCTGATCACACAACTGTCCTGCTTATGTCGGACGACTGGTCACCTCTCAAGAGTTACCAGTCAGCTATTCTCGTGAACACTTCAAACACGACTTACAATGTGGATTAGTTTTGAGTGACTAAGGAATCCGTAAAACTGACATCTTATTTGAGTAGACTTCTGCAAAATAATGGCATCAGAATTCGTTTCTCGAGAAGCCAGTCAACAAGTGTGACCACGTGATGTGGATCCCGCAACTGAAGGATGAGCGGCGCTATATCCTGTCTAAGTGCGAGTTAATCACACTGCTGATCAGCCACTCGTGGCCGAACGGTTAAGTGTTCAAACTACTAGCCGGGAGGTCGCGGGTTCGAGGCTCTCCGGAGTTTCGTGAGATGGGCACTGCTTATGATTCCCAATAAGGATGAAACAGCCGTACAGTGCTTCTCGGCTTTTCAGCATGAACTGGATTCACTTGCAGGACAAAATCTCCACAAAAATCCCCAATTTCCACACACTACCAACAGGAAGGTAGGTATTAATGCAAGAATGATGCGAATGCAAAGCGAACTGTTAGTCACGATTCATCAGCTCATTTCTCGGGTTCAGGTGGCCATTAAAAGTTGTCTGAATTTTTGCTAGATTGATCATTTGTTTTTATTAAGATTGAATAACATCTGAGCGAGAATAAGTTTTCGATATCTTCCCGTGCCACGCAAACACGTACGTAGAGAGGACGAGCGAAATCGATCCAAGCAGTGAGTAGAAATCAAAATGAGTAAAATCAATAAATGGTACTGGAGGTCTGATGAATGCCTGATATAGCTAGCGCTCTATTGGCTAGTTACTTGAAACTGGCAAGTGATTGTGCAGCGGAGCGAGACTCAGTTTCTCTACAGAGCGTTTCTGTATACAGGTACAGCCACGAATACCAGTAGTTTCTGTAATAAAAAACTCAGTGCACAGAATAATTGGCATCATAATTTGCACTTGAAAAATTGGCTTGTACACATTTGGAGCATCACTTCTGTTTCAGTTTGTCACCGAGATTTTCCGCCTTCCAGCACTCACTGACCTCACCTTCAGGATGAATTATCATTTAAAGTCTGGAAATCTCACAAGTACCTCGAAATCCATTGTTCTATCCATTGAACAATTTGCAGAATGTCAACTGCACATATCTCGATTGTGCTTCAGGCGTGGCAGAGCTGGAACTGCTCTACCTATGATGTAACTGAACGTGAGCTATATTTCGCCTTTCAGCTCTCTTTGGATAAACCAGAAATCCCTGGTCCCCTTGAAACATTTCATCGAGATAGCCAGAAAGAATGGGTTGGCAAACGTTATTTTCAAACTTAACATTCATCGATTGCGGATGTGACACACCTAAAGTTTGCACGTGACAGACACTGGAACTACAAGTCGAAAACTCTGCAGGTATATGAGACACACCGTTCAAAAATGCAGGCAACACACTTACCTTCGCATTTTCCTTGATATTTGAATTTGAAATTACATTAAAACAGGGTGTCAGGAAGTTGCGGAAGCAGTAACTTACTCAGTCAGCTTCAAAGTTCTATTTATTTACAAAATCGACGGTGTGAACAGCTGCCAAATGCAGACAAACGATAGTTTCTTGATGTACTGATTTGTAGTTAGGACTGAATTCCCCAGAGGGATACTTAACCGAAAATTTGTTCCGTGCAGCGAACAGGTTTTCAAGAGAAAAAAGGGGTGTTTGAAACAGACTTTAGCTAAAATACTGCGTTTCGCGGATTATTTCGAACCAGGCGGTGAGAACAACAAGGTTGCGGGACATGCTCATTTCGTAGACTCTCCTCCGCCCCAAAACTTGTGAAATAGCGTACGGTAAATAACACAATGCAGCTTGCGTCATCCGTTTAATTCTGCAATAAGGTCAACAAAACCGAGGAGGTCTCAGAGTGGCCCTGAGGTTTTTCTGAGCACAGCGGACGGGCCTATAACTAATATGGCCCAAAGAAAAGTAGTACATAAGGTTAACGGAATCTCGGGGACTGCGTCTACCTGATGAGCCCCAAGAAGGGCGAAACCGGTCTTGGGCTGTCGAAGAGTTTTCAGCAATCTTGTGAATAGTCTCCTTTATGCCCCAAAGAACTTTAGCTTCCGTGGCTTCCCACTTCATGATAGGACCCAGAGCGGTGAGCTGAATTCACATTGCGTCCCACGGCCTTGGGTTCCTATCGATCGAGGTTTTGAACTTTAATTAGATTAGCCTTGGGTTGGGGTCAGCTGAAGTGGCAAGGGGTTTTTGGGTAGGTGCTCATCTCACGCTTGAAGTGTGCACCAATTTGGTCATCGCTGAATGTCACACGTGCTTAACGGTCGTACTCAGCACTCAACCCGACTTTCTCTTATCTCAATGAGAAATGTGTGTCGTGGTAGCACACGGACTAAAGAACTGAAATCACCCACATTGTCGAAAACAGATTTGGTGCAGTAGATGAAGACAATCGGTTGTTTGTCGCGAAAGACACAACAATTATCCAGTACTTCGTGCTCAAGTTCATCTCAGAACAACTTGGAAATGAAGAAATGCTTCCTGTCGAAGACGATCTATAGGGTCAAAACCCGTCAACCTAGCGCGAAACTTATGTAGAATGTAGGTAGCGAGGCGTTTTCAATTTTACCAGATAAAAAGTGAGTTTTGTCTATTCGGGGAGTAGCGTAATTGTGACATTTGTATCAAAATGTTAAAACCAACACGTACTTGCTACAGAAAAACGCTAATTGCTTTCCTCATATTGAGGTGACGTATGGGGAATATGTGATTTCTTAAAGTTGACCTTCCAGGATTCGATGCGTCGGTGAGAAAGTGAATTCCTGCTCTTGAAATGTCGTCTCAGTGGCTATTCCGTCTTTTGTATTGTTCAGCTATAATTCTAGTGTATAAAACTACTTTGGACAACGAAATTGTGAATATCTCAATAGAGGAGAAGTTTGAATTTGGATTCGGTTAACGACAGACGAATATTCCCCTTTCACCGTTCGCAAGCGTTTCATCACCATTTGAGGTGATGAGCTCCGTTTGCAGTAAATTAGGGTTGTGTCGCGGTTTTGTGTTGCGGTTCGGCGTTCTGTGCAGCCGCATTTGCGTATACGAGCGTGTTTTGACGTTGTGGTGTGTGGGTGGACACTACTGATGGGGGCATGCGAGTAGTATGTTTTCCCGTAAATCCGCTTCGCGTCTCTTAAAAAGCAACATCCATTGCGGAATTTGTGGAGTCACATTTGCTTGCATTTGAGCAAAAGTCAATGAATATTCAGGAAGGCTCAGGAAGACGCGTTCAAGGATCACCAGCTCCGGGTCAGAGAGCTCAGACCCAAAGGTTAACTGATCAGAGATCGAGTCAGGTGATTGAAAATTCTCATCGTCGGTCATAATCGGAGATTGCCGCCCTGATGACATCTTTTGATGACGGAACAGTGTTCTTCTGCATGAACTGGCTATGGGCAGTCTAGTCAGTTGTACTAATAAATACTTCGAGCAACGTACCTAAACACCTCTCGAATCCGTCGGTCCATGGTTCTTCGTACGAATCGACCTTGTACTTTAGCTCTGGAACGATAAGCAGCAAAATGAAATACGTTGTGAGATGTCAATGTTTAGATTAGTCTCTTTGAGGCGCCTACTGAATCTGTACGTTAAAGATGTGAGAATGGAGACTGAAGGTAGATCATCTCATCAAAGGTTGTACAGAATGTGGCTTGAAGTTGGTTTCTGGAGTTGTCCACAGCATAAATCAACAACATTCGAGCATTAAGTAGTGGAAGCGATGTTCTACTTGATGATGATTCAAAAGTTTAGTTGCTTCGAGCTTCGGCTGCAGGGAGGAACTCCGAGAAGATCCACTTTGTGACGTGTTCCAAAAGTCTACAGCGTGCAGTCGACGACTCCTAGCAACGGTCGTGAAGTGTGTGTCCTTGCAGTCGAACAATGTTAAGATATATAGTGATACAAACATTTGTCCTCTGTACACATGCACTTTTCACCACGGCTCATAGTTATCCAAGGTGTGCTGTCTGTGACAACATGTTTAAGTGTTCCACTGAACTTGGTCTAAAACCATATTTGTCTGTTTGCAGAGAACAGTTCAGATAGAAATATGTGGTTTCAGGACAGAAATCAGCTTACGTCTGACTTTCAGCGAAATACATTCATTTGCAAACTAATTTGGTTTTTCGAGAGACTGACCTGGAACACAGCTGAATCCTTCTTTCGTGATATTTTCAGGCAACTGAATGTGCTGCACCAGGCTGCCTCACGTTTCAGGCGCTACGATAATTGAGATATTGCGACACATATATACCTTTATAACGCACTACACATAAGATTGCTGTCGAGGAGTTTTCAGCAACCTGACGAGTAGTGCATTACAAAAATATAAATGTATCGCGATACGTCTGACTTTGTCCGCGACAAGGTCTTGTTCTTGGGCAGCGGTAATTACGCCCGATTGCTTGTTGGGTTTGTGTGCGAGAGCAAAAACCTCCGGGTGCCTCACCACTAAATGGCAATCTCTCACCTGAGGTGAAAATAGCTCAGTGATGTTAAGGTGCGAATTTACTGATCAAATCCAAAAAGGGCCTCCTGACCGCTCTAGTCTAGACTCGAGCAGTCTGTAAAAATCTTAGCCCCAGCGCTTCCTTCTGGTTGCGTGGTAGCTAGATACCGAAAAGATGTTACAGCTGAACGACATCACCTCCAAAATTATGCCCATATACCGTAAAAAGAAAACTACAGAGGGGGCACGAATCGATACCCCATGGGACTACTTAACAAGTTCAGTGGTAGGATCTGACACGAAAATTCCAATTACAAGCTTGAAGACAAATTAAAAAAAGAGCTTTCTATTTTCACAAAGGAAACTACTCACAAGGTTGCTGAAAACTCTTTGACGGCCCACGAATGGTGTCGCCCTTCTTGGGGCTCATCAGGTAGGCGAAATCCTCGAGTTTCCGTCAACCTTATGTTCTACTTGAACCCAAACTGGACTGTTTTTGATAAATGCAATCATTTGCAAATCAATTTGGTTTTCACGAGAGGTTCAACTGAGTCTCTCGTTTATGATATTCTGCAACTGAATATGCTGTACACAGGCCGCCTCATGTTTCAGTTGGCACGATATTCGAGATATTGCAGTATATTTTCATAAAAGAAACTACTCACAAGGTTGATGAAAACTCTTCGACAGCCCCTTTTAAGGCTCATCAGGTAGGCGCAGTCCCCGAGTTTCCGTCAACCTGATGTTGTACTTGAACCCAAATCAGCAACCTTGTGTGTGGTTTTCTTTATGAAAATAAACTGAGATATCTCTAATACCGTTCCAAATGAAACATTAGGCGGCCTGTGTTCAGCGCGTTCAGTTGTAGAATATCATAAACGAGCTTTCTATTTCTTCAGATGCGTACTGCAAAAATGTATAGCATGACGGGTGTTTTCACCATTGGAATGTCAATAGGAAATCCACCGCCTCGACCAAGTTAATGACAAGACCGATTTTATTGTGTTTATACGGTTCTGGTCTCCAGCTTCTCGTTGCAATATTTCTGACACATTGCAGAATTACACCGCTCACGTTTAACAAAGCCGGTGACACTACGTTATCCAGCACTGACCTTGCCAGCGTCACCGAGTGCTGACTGTGTCCTACCAATTAGATTAGACGTAACCCACAAATTCATTTGATTGATGTTATACTGTCTTTTTATCTAAATTTCGTCCTGCAGCTGAGATGAGAACTCTGCAACCGTTATGTCTTTCTCGAATCTCTCAAATATCTAGAGAGGAACGACTCGGGCCTCCCCGGGTATTAGCCGGAACTTAACCCGTTCGGTGGCCAATCAACGCTGTGATTAACTCGCATTTCGGTGGAGCGTAGGGCCTTCATCTTTCAATCACGTGATTCACGTGTTGAATGCGATGATGACTGGTGCGCACTTAGATCGAGGTCTCCTCCAAGCAGCCCATAATTTGCCGATTGTTTAAGCAGTATTCATTGCTAACACATTACTTGATTACGTCTACAAACGTATGATATTTTATCATCACACGTGAACACTGTTCATTCGTCTATAAAAATATCCATGTGGATGGTAAAGACTGTAAAATCGTTGTCTGATGAAAGGCGAATGTATGCTCACTTTCCCCGGTACATAATTCTGTGTCAACAGAAAAGAGACAACGAATATGATGATATGAATCACACAGAGTTCAGAAAACATCGTCTAGGAGGCGCGTCGGAAAACTCAACAAATCACCCTTACTGTGAGCCTCACGTGCTGACACAGGTTGACACTAAAGTGGACGAATTTCAGAGAACCCACCTCTGCATATTCTATCTGTTGCGATGTTACATTTGTCTGAAATCAGCAGAGAAAGTTGTGTATCACATTGATGTAATCTTTATCGGTTTAATCCTTCTTGTTTTCCCCCAATACATCATAGCAGAGACAAACGTTAAATCGAGTGTCATGGGATGGGAACTGGCGTATTTTTTGATCACAAGAGGTTGTTTCTGTTTTGTAAACTCATGTTTAAATTGTATGATCAGATGTTGCACGGGGGGCGGGGTGACTCACGACATGCACGTCCTTGTGCTATGCAAATACATTCTCCTGTGGACAACAAAGTATAGTAAAGATCCCGGAGTAGACAGACTTGAGCCGATTTTACTACGTTTCATCAAACAATCACATTTCATTGAGGTGTATTTTACCGAAAAGAGGTCGACAATGACTTGGCTTCCTGGCCCCATTTGTTTACACGCAGAGACAGTGAGCCACTTTAGAACAATGTGTGGAGATGAGATGTTTTACTTTACCGAACTGGGGAAGTAGAGTTTGCGAAGCATATGCATACAATGATGATGATCAGTCTGTGCAAGAGGTGTGCAAGAGGCCATGGGTGGGTGTGAGTGCCAAATCCGGTTCACCACCAACTGACGGATTGGGGCGGCAGTCTGCTTACTTGTAGATCCGCTTCACATTACGAACAAAAATTCTTTGAACTGGCACGCATGTACCCAAAGATTTAAAAGCAATTCATAGCAGGACAGGATTACGGGTGTTAACGCGGTTCCGAAGCTCACCTTCTCCGTAGGAGGAGGGGTCAACCTGCAGGAAAATCTATCACAGCAGAACGGATTGATCTCTCACCCGCGGATAAGGAGGACACTTTTTGTACCAACCGGATTCTGTCTCATCGTCATTGACCTGTCGACAGCCTTTGCCAATAGGCTACGCTTTGTCTGTTTTGATTCAACTTCCACCAACCTACTTCGAGGCGATTACCGTTGGTAGGCTACATACTGGTCGAAGCGGAACTTCTTGCCGACCTGACGATCACTTTGTCGACCAGTACTTCGATACATCGCATTTGATAGGGCACGAATCTACTGCCCGGATGGTTCGTGGTTCAACCTCGACCCCCAACACTTTGATTGATACTGTCATACTTCTGTTGGGCAGAATGAAGGCTGGGATCCGAAAAGATGAGAGGTTGTTTAAACATCAGTTTCGTTTCTTCAGGAGTCACGTCCCCATTCATCGGCGGACTGATATAGAATGCATGAATTCCGCATTTTATCATTTCTAGTGACATCTCATTGGGCTATAGTGATCATAAATGTACTTTCACATTAGTGCCAGTTACTGATTAATCGCTTACCAAGAGGAGAAGATTCTGTACATGTGAACAGTGTATAATAACAGTGTGATGACCAAAGGACAAAAACTAAGGTTTCGTAGAATCTTATCCCAAGTTCACACCCAAACGCATTCACGAATTCCCACTTGTACACAGAATACACTAACCCTCTAATCCTATTTGTAGTTGGCATATTTTCTAATGAAATCGCCTTCTATTTTTCACTAAATGGAACAGCATAGTTTCGTAAACTAACACACAGACAGTGGCGGAAGTTATTCTTTGCCTGTGTTTGAATTCATCAATATGAAACACTGGGCCACCCATCCTGTCGGCGACATAGGCAGGCATGCCTCCAGAGGCGTCCTTAATACGTCTGAATTCATCTGTTGCAAGAGAACATTTCTAACATGCATGCCAGGAGATTTGGGGACGTTTCCACGGGAGACGGAATATCCAAATCGGTACTCTTTGTGTACAAAGCGCCGGTCGTAGAGTATCGATTCGTCGGCTTTAATCAGTCTGGATTGAATGAGTCAAACAACTGATCTCAGTCAAGGAATTAGCTCCCAGATGAAGTACTACCCATCCTTCAGTCGTGAAAATCACATCACTTGGTCACACGTACTAAATGGCTCATCTGAGCCACTTTCAGGGTGTCGTAGTGTGGAAAGACTTTATGACTTTCAATTATGACCTCTTTGTGTCAGTCCGAACGCAAGAGGATGCCCCTATGTTCGCAGTCGATGGAATCTAAATGGTTGTTGACAAATGGTAATCAAGCAGAGCACCTCTCTGAACACAGGTTGACAGAAAAGTGGTTCCTTTGTTCACTTACTCGTGCACTTTGAAAACGCAGCCAGTGTACAGCTTACTAAAATGAATGAGGATTCTTTAGGGGTGGAAAAAATTCCCCTCAACGTTCAAACGTTGTTCTGAAAATTCCATTCACTCAGTTTTACGGAAACACATGTGACTGCTTTAAAAAATGGAAACCGTATTTTATTCAACCGTGTTGGGACGAGGAAGACACTGTATACTGCATAAATTCATCACAATGCGTTACATATAACAGAAGAATTCAAATTCGCGCAGCGTTATCGATCTTCCAGTATTAACCAATCAACTCACAGGTGCATTTCTCTCCATCTGGAACCTTGAAAACTGAAATGATTCTTCGTAAATTAGATTAGGATTGCATTTGTTCAGGATATTTCACCAGACAACAATCACCTTTTTATGTGCAATGATGCGTGGCTGATGAATGCACAACAAAGCCGGTATCACAGATTATTGTGCTGCCTAATCGGAATATTATAACAGAATGACTTGAATGCAAATTTTCCGCCTCTGCGACTAGTCGCGTTTGTTAGAACAAGCGTTTGTGTGGCGGTCTCTGACTTGAAATTTCCGGACTAGTTGCTCGGCCGTTCCTGTATCCTGTCTGGTTGTATCAGTCAAATAATTGATATGTTCATCAGCACAAAATGATCGTCCGGGCTAGTCCAGAATGTTTCTTCAGAATGGTACCTGCTAGCTTCCCTCCTAGATCGAATTTTCTTTATTCAGATTCTTAGGTACATACTGGTACGCTAAGGGTAATTGGCGATGACCGCATGAGTTGAAACCGAGCATAGTACATACTTTTTCAGTGTGCATTTTGGTGCTGACACCAAAATGCTAAACAATTACTAGCAGCAGTTACTAGGATCTCTGCAGTTTGGTTGCAACCACTTCGCCACCACCCGTGGAGATGTCGTCACTAAGCAAATGCTTGGGTAACCCCTCTAATTCTGCTTGAGGTTATATGGCTTCTAAGAGGCTTTTGATATCTTTAACGTGATTGGTTGTTTAAAGGTTGTCTACTAAGTAATTTGATTGGTCCTTTCCGAATTTCTGTTGCGTTGTCGCATGATTATTTTCCGTTGATATTCATTCACAGTAATGTGATTTTTTGGATGGACTCAAATAAGGCGGATTTGTTTAAGATATTTAGTTGGATGAAATTATCATAACTGAGAGATTTGGTTCATTCACTTTCGTCCCCCGTCAAAGACGCTACTGTTGTTTTTGAATTGTGTCCAGTTTGGATTCATGTGGAACATAATGGACAGACATTAGGAGAGGGTGCCGGCTTGATGAAACCGGAAGTTTGCTGATATAATTCTGGTCTTATCCGTTGTTAATAGTTTTCCTCTCAGTTTTGGTCGAACTGCGTTTATCGGTAGTGGCATTTTGCGGTCACTTAGGCGTTGTTTACCCTCTCCTTTCGTTGATGGATGGGGCATGTTCGGTGTTTTCATGGGTCTCCAAATAAAGTGTCCCTGGCAACCGTCACTTTGTGAAGCACGGTGCAGACTTTCACTCTAGCTATTGATTTCGTGGTGTTGCCGTGTATTATCACCTGAATCGGAAACGCCAAAATTTTGTCCTTTCTTCCACTATAAATTCGAATGCGTTGAAAACGACGTTCAGTGTTCTCTCTTTTCTTTGAAGTTTACTCTACTTGACGACGGTAAAAGTATCATCTATGCAAGGGATCTACAACTTCGGATCTGCGGTCTAACAAACGGCATGAGGCAGTTTCTACATTGCGGTCTCCACAAGAAATCTCAAAATTAGTGAACCTCCGTCAACGCACGCTACCTCTGTTGTGCTAGTCTTCTTTGAGTTCAGGCTGAGTGATCCTCCCGTGCTTCATCTAGAAATCCGTTTAAAATTTTGAAAAATTCAGCCAAACTCACTGGTAATCTTGAGCTCCACAGATGTGGACCGTAAGCTCACGTCGAATGAAAACATTATTTCGTATCTTTCAGTTGTATCAAATTCAGTTTGTGCAATAGCTGTTTAAATCCACCGGGAAGAATATCCATCTATCTAGAAATCCGTTTAAAATTTTGAAAAATTCAGCCAAACTCACTGGTAATCTTGAGCTCCACAGATGTGGACCGTAAGCTCACGTCGAATGAAAACATTATTTCGTATCTTTCAGTTGTATCAAATTCAGTTTGTGCAATAGCTGTTTAAATCCACCGTGAAGAGATATCCATCTTAGTTGTTTTGAAAGATACTAATTTAGTATTCAATGCGGAGTCCGAATAGGTTGTAGCATTTTCGATGCTTTGTAAAAGTTCAACAGATTATTCAGATTGCTCGTTCTGGTTCTTGCTAAAATACTTTCCGCGCTCTTTTACATTCCTTAGCGTATTTAGGGGAACGTGTTAATTTTGCTTGAGTGCTTTATGGTTCAATCCATCAGACCACAACACAGCAGAACTTCGAAACTGACCAATCAGATTATCTGCTGGTCAATGTCCAAAGCACCATTCACGTTACAGATAATAAGTATGCTTTTGGAGCTGTATAAGGGAAGAATTTTCGGTTCATTCGTGAAATAACATTGTCTTCCTGCACAGTGGAGGCAGCTTTGCGAACCAAATGTGAAGTTCAGTGGGTAGACCAGACGTCACTCGGTCATCAATGATCAGTCATCTTACCTAAAAGGATTCAGACATAATGCCGTGTTAACAATACGTGGATAAGTCGATATGTAATCAGGAAACGAATACGTGGGCTGACGGTCGTTAAGAAAGCCTTTGATATGGTCTGTTAGTTCTGTTTGTTTGGTTTTTGGTGTGTTCTTGCTCCAAAACAAAAACAAACCAACCACTCCTAAGTGTGCCCTTGTTGCTCGAAATTCAAAGGAGTCCAAAGTATTTCAGTAAATAGTTGGCTGAATATTTGATCAAGCACAAACCACCCGTTTAGTAAAATTGAGAGCAAAATGCATTCAGCATTAAGGTGATTCAACTTTCTGTCTTCAGAAGAAACAAATGCGTAAAATACACATGCTTGTAGCGTCTGATGCCAGCACACAGACACCATCTTTCAAGGGACTCACCATCACATTGACCTTGGGAAATATCAAGAAAAAGGCAAGGGAATCAGTGCGTGAAACCACGGTGCACCACAGTGCGTCCCCAGAAGTTTTGGACACAGGTAGTTCATTTGCGTAACAACTCATCTGGACCGTCCACTAGGCAGTCTATAATTTTCCACCATCGCAAGTAATTCGTCATCGAACCGACCTTCACGATATTTTATGGTTCTGTGAGGTTTATACGGGTGTCTTTGTGTAAATTGGCTGCGTTATTTCTTGAGCCTGGCGAATTCTTTGCAAGCGTATTGTCACCCGCCGTGGCGATATTCCCAGGACCTGGTAATACGGCAGTGAATCATATTTCGCTGTTACGTCGAGGAATGGTTGGGGCACCAATTGGCTCACCCTACAAGGCGCAATGCTTTTAAATCGGTTGATGAAGCGGCATGCCTGTTCACTTCACTTACTAACTGAATGAGCAGAGAATTCACTCGACTGATTAGGACATTGGAGGGGACAAGTAGCAAGTCTAAAACACCTTAAGGAGCATGTTATCCAATATGGGGAATTCTGATCGTATTCGCTCAAGCTTAATGGATACATGAGCACATGAAACCTGGAATTGTTCTCACAGGTACTTATTGCTGGGGCTTTGCGACAGAAACGCGTCAACACCCCACTCGTATTCTAAACCATGGTGGCCCAATCGTTTGTGACTTACGACCAGACCCAAATTTCTTGTTTTACCTTACACGATTAAGCACGACGTTTGTGTGAACGCTTGCCATGTGATGAAACACGTGTTAGCGATGGATGAATGACGATAGCCGGAGAGGACTTCAAATTTCTCGCTGGAGATTTCGTTCCGCAAGTAAATTCAGCTCATAGCTTGTTCCTCTTTGGAAAACGCAACAATGCGTTGTGGTGAGTCGAGTCTCCCAACTGAGTATTCATCAGCACGTGAGCGTGTGATACAAGACACATGATTTCAGAATGAATAGGCTATATCTGTGTAAGTGCCGCCGAATTCTCAGACTGATTATTTTTTCAGGCTGGTTCGGAGATCACGTGTTCAACTCTACTCAGAGGTTCGTGAGATACGTACTACTGATGAGCGCTAACAGCGGCAAACATCTGAACAGTGTTGCTCGGATGTTCATGGAAGAGAGACCTCACTTGATCATGTCTGTTGGAACTTACTGCTAATTCTTACCTGCCAATTCTAAACTATACGCTGATAGATCTGATAGAAAAGTTGAAACTACATCTGATAGTATCCTGGTAGAAACAGGCAAGGGTTCCAAGGTCAGAAAAACGATGTTAAACCTACTCATCAGCTTGGATGTTTAGTCTTAGTATTCACAATCTGGTTTGAAAAATAATTTCTCATTTTTTTCATTAGGGGGTCTCAAATACTTTATGATATCCCTGCTAATCAGTTTTAAACCATAAGCTGGTACGAAAAGTAGGAAAGCTAACGTTGCATCATGTTCCTCTGGTGGTTTGCTAGTAGAAATAGACACGAGGACCACGATGTCTTTGGTTCGTACGAGGGTAACCAGAATTAGGAATTGATGCTCCGTTAGAGGTAGGTTTTTAGAGGTATAGGCAATCGGTCCAAGCTAAATTCAACGCCTGATATCAACTTTCGAATTTCTGGTCGAACGCTGGATTTCCTCATTCGTATTCCATAAAATAAATGTATATATACATACATTTATAAATGCAGTAGTATCCGAACAATGATCAACTCAGTCAATTTATTAGAGTCCTTAGCATCACCTTCATAAGCAAGATCATTGTGGTTATATCAGGAAGGTCAGCTTCCTGAAAGCAAAGCTTCCTGAAAGCAACCACTGAATGCCCGGAATCTACGGCGACTTGCAGCTCCGCTGGGTGTTGACCAGACAGACAACGCCCCCTCAATATGCAGCGCGTCACAGCCTTGCATCAAAGCCAGACAGCGCGAGTCAGCGTTGATCAAGGACAGACAACGCCTCCGCAATATGCAGCACGTCGCTGCCTCGTACCAAAGCCAGACCGCGTGCGTCAGCATTGGACAAGTTCAGACAGTGTCCTTCCAATAAAAAGCTTGAGGCCGTGGTACATTTCGCACTCGCACGCACTCGCGCTCTCGCACCCACCTTTTTTGGAATATAGCTATTGTGTTCCCTTCCGTGAGTCTTTTTCTCTTCGACAGTAGGCACTGGAGCGGGTCAGCAGCAGATACCACAGGCCGGCGAATCAGCAGATATAACAGGTTATCTTCACATACAGCATTATGACCACACGGCTGCTTCTTCAATGCCATAGACTCGTTCCACCCCACATACCGACATATTCAGTCGGTCCTCCTGTATTCCACCCTCCCTATGTTTCGAGAACTTATGTGAAACAATCGATACAAATGCTGATTTTCTGTCGCGAAATCCACATGAAAATAAATGATACTTCAGTATAATGTTCCCCCGGCAAAGTAATTTTGGATTAACCAGGGCTCGACTGTAAAAACCAAAGTATATATTTACCTAGACATCGTTGATATCCGTCGTTCAATTCTTCGCCGGCTACTGCAAGCAGGATCGCTGAAAGTGGAACACAGTAACTCGGTTGGGCGGCAGCACGTGAAATCTACAATTCGCCAACAGACGCGGAGGGTTGGACTTACCAAGAAGGCATCGAAAACACAGGTTCCAGCCAGAGTGCATCACAAGATATGTTATGCTCTGTAACATGAATTTTCCGTATATTATATATATATATATATATACATATATATATATATATGCATATATATATACCTAGCCGAATGCGTGAGGCTGGCAAATGTTTCCTATACTTTTACCTGGTATACAACATGCCGTTTCACATTACGAAAAACATGGTCCTGTTTGCTCTTTGTTCTGGTGTGGCGGTGATGCCATAGAACGTAATGCCGAGCAGCAACTAAACACCTAAAGGCTGTAGTGTCTGACGCATTCCTCCTCACGTGAATGAGGTTAAGACCATTTGGAATGAAAACCAATTTCACTTCAGTTTCTACAGTTAGTTGAATATATCAGAGTTCTCATAGAGCATGGATTCAGCAAAATATACGTTGCCTTTACGATTGTTACCTTCTCGGTTATTAGCGCCCTCGTAGGCTAGCGCAGTCCTACCATACAGAACGGTTTTCTTGCACTTTGCTCAGTTAATCACACAGACAACTGTGCATCAACATGCCACAGAGCAAGCACTAATCCACAAACGTTTTTATTAGACAGCGACTCTCCTTCAGTATACTGGCTAAAAGCAAATATTCCTCTACGTTTGTGGTTAAATAACTGCTATTTCTATGACAACCCGACACTCAAATCCTGACTATCAAATTACCGGACTGCTTGCAAAATATGATATTCTGTAGTCACACAAAAGCAAACCCGTCATTGTTTCGCATACGGAGATACAGTGTCACATCCAAACAATGTATCAAATATCGAAGTCTGACTTGACTTGTCCTATGTCTCTATCAGCTTTGATTCAGTAAGCAGCCAGAGCCAAGAATTCAACTGTTCGCCAAAAGCCAAAAGTGAATACTCATGTCAATATTCACGTGATTTATACGAACGTCTGGGGACACTGGAGGCAGACGCTTCCGACGTGATTTGTTAGACGTTTATACCGCCAAAGGACTTTGGAACATGTTCTGAGTATAGACATATAACAACAGCTTCAAATGTCTAAACATTTACCTCCAACTACATACCTGTGTTCTTTTTGGCAGGGGCCAAATTGATTGCATTGGTATGAGGTCCCTAACATGCCCAGTAGAATTTACGATGGGCTATGAAGTTAAGTTCGTCAGAAACCAAAACTC
>NW_008751930.1:124212-133865 GCF_000715545.1 Opisthorchis viverrini | reverse complement strand
TTTCCACCGTTCCTCGAATTTTCCCTTTAACCTGATCTTTGTCACTGCATAACGGAAAAGCAAATGTTCGTGCTTTATTTTCTAACTAGGCCTGGTATTCAATGAAACATCTTCAGGGGGGGTTAAAGCCATTTCTTTAACTTTTTCCATAGTCTGTTTCATTTAACTCCTAGAGGGTCCTTTCGGGGCAGGAGGATTTATACTATATATATATATATATATATATATGCATATATATATACGCAATAGTCTCTCGAGCATAGACCAACAACGATGGAAGGAAACTATGGTTTTATTGGGAGGCGTGTATTAGGGCTGTCATGCGTTGTACGGCGTATTATCCGTCAGGGTCTGCGATAGATTGGGAACAGCATAGACCAACAACGAAGAATGGAAACTATGGTTTTATTGGGAGGCGTGTATTAGGGCTGTCATGCGTTGTACGGCGTATTATCCGTCAGGGTCTGCGATACAGCGATTGGGAACCATAGGGCTGAAGTTTTAGCACTTCATCCGTCTGGAGAGTGGCAATCAACAAAGATTACTTTGCTTGGTCCATGGAGGTTGCTTTAGCGGGAGACTTACGGATCTGTCCCAGAAGACGACATGCTGAGAGGAAGACCACTTTTGTTCAGTCTGATTTAGTGAAGGATTAGTCTAGAATAGAAGATTCGTCCGGCTGAGAAGCTGAAGCCACGTTTAAAACAAACCTGCATGTGTCGCGATTGGTCACGTGCCTACCTGGTGTCTCAGTGAAGGGAAAATCAAATCACAAGGCTTAATTTCTCGATCTTTGTTGGTTGGAGAATTCTGCTCTTCAAAGAAAACTACGATGATCTTTGCTGGGCACTGCAAGAGGATCGCCGTTTGACAATTATTGATTTTAACCCGCAGCTCACTGAATCCGACTTAAATGGTCTTCAAAGGCAGAAAGATTGGGCGTAGCTAAACGTGACCTACATGCAAGTCCTCGGCGTTGATTTACCAAGAAAAAATATTCCTTATTGCGTTGACACAACATCCTTGGTGCAAATTAGGAGCTTTAGGGTTCGGTCATCAAACTCAATCGTGGCTAAGTGTTTAGAACGAATGAACACGTCTATCCGCTCACCAGAGTGTTTGCAAAAACAGGGTTTTGAAAAACAAATTGGAAAAATGTGCACTTACCTCAAATGAGAAAACAAACTTGATCCGAAAAGAGTGCACACCAACGATTAGACTCGCTTATATTCCAATAGGCTTCCATTGTCGGTCAATCACTAAGCAACTTTGAGTTTAGCCTATTCGGAGCTCGGAAATTTGTTCACCAACATATCCCCCAAACCAAGGGCATCGACTCCGGTGCTCGTAATTGCGGTGTGTGATCGGAGTCGACCCCATAATGCATACGAACTATCCGAAAACCCGAGTAAACTGAAATGTGATTTATTCCAAATCACTGGCCTGGATCATGCCCACAAAACTGTGTAACATTTCAGTAGATCGGATCACAGGACAGAAACAGTCACCACTGTACTAGTTCTGGTCAACAAGACCACCTAGGCTCCATTAGATTCACGACAGGTTGGATGGTGCTGCTCCACTGGTTATGAATTTAGGTGAACGTTTACAAGGCTTGTGCTGTATTCATGTCACTAACTGATACCCTAACACACGCGTATGCGCAAACCCAAAAATGAGCTGTACGAAACACACTACTCATGAGGTTTTTCGAGTAGTTGGTTAGTCCACGACCGGATTTGTCCGCCTCTCTCGAGGCTCATCAGATAGACGAAGCTCCCGTGTTCCCACCACCTTTATGTTGTAGTAGGAATCAAGACCTCATTTCTGGAAGTTATCGAGGCATTCCATCTTGCATCCGACGTTTCGATTAAGTTGAACGCGTAGGTCACATTTAGTGGCTGATCCATGGTGAACTAAGCCATCAAAGCAAAGCAAACTCATTCACCACAGTCCCTGAGGAATCCTTTCACAAGAGTTCATCAGCAGGGCAAACGCGATCACTGAAGGGGCGAGAGACTTCAAGATTACGACATAATTTAAAATATTGTAATAGCTAGGTCAGCAGCCCATAGGATCCTTTGATAACCGACCCCACAATTTTCGAAAGAATTTCGAGATCCTCGTCAACTTTGCGTTTCGGATCTCATTCACTTTGAGGACACTACAGTGAACTGGACAACACACATCAAACTCAGTTCCATTGGGTCAGATGACCCCGAACTACCAGTGACTAGTCAGCATCTAGCAATTTACTACCTACCTACTAGGTCCGAACTTCTGGAAACTTACTAAACTGTATTATGTCGAAATGTGTTGAAAGGTGTTCACATAATGATTTGTTCCGCTCCCACTGCTTTTGCCGGACAGCAATACGCTATCTGCCTGCTCTGTGTGCCACCGTTGTATACAGGCCAGAAGAATGAGGGAATGTTTCACCACTGACGATTTTTGAGTGTAAATGAACCTGTTTTTTGGCGCACACTTAGAATCAGCCCTGAATTTGGTGTGAGGAGATTTGGAATTCTCATCAAGTATCCTATCCTTCCAGCGAAGCCCATCGGTTTTTCAATCCAAAAAGCAGTGCGGCAACATTTCACGGTTATTTGGGAATGCTTTTGAAGGGCATCCAAGTTCACCACTGAACACAAGGGGTTGGAAATAATAGAGAATGTGGGAAAAGTACTTTGGACGGCATCGGAGTTTCTGGCGGAAGACGAATGTGTTCCAACTTGATATTTGCCCTAGGATGCTCTAGAAAATTGAATAGAGGGAAATTTTGTAGCGTAGTCAAATTCAGGAATTCAGGGTCTATTCAGTACGCAATCCGTAACGAATGACATCGTGTTCTTAGAGAAATACACTCATTTGGAAACTAATTTGGTTTTGCGAGAGACTCACCTGGAACACAGCTGAACCTCTTGTTTGTGATGTTTCCAGGCAACTGAACAAATACAGTTCGCTAATTTCGTGCAATTTGGTTTTAATTAGAACATAAGGTTGACGGAAACCCGGGGACTGTGCCTACCTGATGAGCCCCAAGAAGGGCGAAACCGGTCGTGGGCTGTCGAGGGATTTTCAGCAATTTTATGAGTAGTACATTACAAAGCCAGATCTTGTTAGGCAAAACTAACCTCCCTTTTTTCGGAGAATGTCATGGTAACCGAAAAATCAAGCCTCAGTGTGACAGTATTCCTTCGTTTCTGACCTATTAGTTCCCTTTATAATGAAGTGCATAGTACGGGCCCGACTGGATACGGTCAAATAACCCAGAATTGTGCGGTTATGTCCCGGGTTCATCCACTTATGTATTTTGGCTTCTTAGGAGTTTCGTGAGATGCGCACTGCTAATGATTCCCAATAAGGATGAAACAGTGCTTCTCGGCTTTTCATCATAGATTGGCTTCACATACAGGACAAAATCTCACACTACCATCAATCTCTAAGTAGTTCAGTGGAAGAATAAACTTCACCCGATGAGTGAAACTTCTGTCTGAGAAGTCGTTGCTCGAGGAGCCAGTCAACACGTGTGACCGCGTGATGTGGATCCCGTGATTGAAGGATGAGCGGCGCTATATCCTGTCTAAGTGCGAGTTAATCACACTGCTGATCAGCCGCTCGTGGCCGAACTGTCTAGTGTTCAAACTACTAGACGGGAGGTCGTGGGTTCGAGACTTTCCAGAGTTTCTTGAGATGGCCACTGCTTATGATTCTCAATAAGGATGAAACAGCGGCGCAGTGCTTGTCGGCCTTCCGGCATAGATTGGCTCTACTTACAGGACAAAATCTCTACAAAGATCCCAAATCTCCTCACACTTCCCTTTATCAAAAAAAGCAGACTGATAACCGAAAGCCCAAAAGCGGACTACCTCAGATTCTTGTGTTGGCTAATCGGAAAGACGAATATAAGAAAATTTTTATAAGCGGTGTTGAAACGAGAATCGTTCTGATGCAAATCCCCGTCTCTACGACTAATCACGTTGGTCAGAACAAGCTTGGTGTGGCAGTCACTGCCTTGGAATTCCTGGGTTAGTTGCTCTTCCGTTTCGGTATTTTGTCTAACTGCATATTCTGCTGCGCAAAATGATCGTCCGGACTTGCGAAAACGGTAGGTAACTCCGGGTAACATCGCTTGCTGTTCATGGCTTACCAAGCCTTTCGGGAATAAAACTCACTGAGCTGACCTGTTTTCAAATGACCGTACGCAGTGAGTCCCTGGATAGTGGCGGAAAATCATACCGGAAATATCGGAAGACTGGATGGGAAACATTGATAAATTTCAAGTAATATCAAGTTACAGGCACTGTATCTGAATAATTCGGCAGTTTACATCAGGCATAATGACCGTGAATTCATCATCCCCAGAGAGTGACTGAATCACAGCACACAGCCAATTTAATATATGAACACTTAGAATCAATCATTCACAAGCTGAGTCCACGGCTCAAACGTGAGCCTATTCAGCAGGTTATAACTGGTTGAAACATTTTGAAGACAACACAAGATAGGGAATGGGAACAATATGCACACAGCAACATACGTATAACAAAAAACACTCTGGCTGGTTCAGAACGCGTTCGCGCATTTGCTACCAGTGTAACGGTGGGTGCTACTGACGAGGCATGCCAGTAGTGTGTTTTCTTCTGAAAAGTGATCTAATACGGGATTCGTGGAGTCGCATTTGCTTGAATTGGAGCAACAGTCAATGAATATCCAGGAAAGTTCAGGAAGACGCGTTCAAGAGGAGACGTATATTCAGTTTTATAGGCCAGATTTATATGAGAGTTTTGCTTCCCTGTTCAATAGTCTGTAACTGTTCAGTTGGCGTTTATCTAATAAACAACTCCGCAGCGAAGGCCTTCTTCTTTTCACCAGCACCCAACGATTCAGAGTACAGCGTACGAATTTGCGTGGTTACCACGTACACAACATGATTGTATTCACGAGAACGAAGAAGGTAGCGAACAAAGCTTGTTTTCTGTGATCGTTCCTCTTCGCTAATACATCACAAATTTATGTGGTACCGGAAATCACGTGGAAGAGCTTAAGATCGGGGCTACATACACTTTAGAGAAACTAAAATCAAAGGAAGTGAGGTTGGATGAGGGAAAGGTCAGTGGGTCACAGAATCAGGTAAGTGACGTCAGTGGCAGACAGGCTTCTTTCGGATGAAGATTTGCGGATCCAGCACTCGGATTCCGATTGCCTGGATCGTACCAGTCGTGATCGGTTCAGACGTACCCGGTATATGACGGTGAAGGCTTTCTCCTCGTCTATGACATGACTGGTTTTGGCCAAACGTGATGTAATCAAGCTTAGGCCTGGTTTCTCCCAACTACCACTCAGAGATACGGGGTTGTGTTTTGGCATTCTGTCCGACAAATGCCTCATCGTACGACCAACGTTTGCGGCTCGGCACAAGCATACATGTCCGATTTCCGTAAATGTTGAATGCGATTTTGTTGCAGATCTCGTGCCAGGAAACGTGATCATGCAATCTTGACACGTTTCCATTAAAAATCAACACACACCTGTCACGCACATGTGATCATAAGTTGTCGTGGAGCAAATGGTGACCCAAAACACGGTTTCTAATTTTGACGAAATTTTGAAAATGTACTTTAAGCTAAGCAGTGTGGCTCAGGAGACGTGATTTTTCACACCATTCGTTGCCTCATTGTCCTTGTGACTGCTTCGTCGAAAAACACCGCTTGAAGTGACAATTTGAAAATATCAGTAACATGCATCCTCAGTATACATTTACGCTGATATTCCTTAGTCTTGTGATCCTGTCGTTCCACAAGTTATTCACTTGCTCCCTCGAGTAACCTCGATTCTGCCCCGTCCTTTTTTCGATCGTACTTTAGGATATTCACGTGTTGTTGACAGGATTTTGAGTTGCAGTTACGATATTTTCATGTGAATTGAATCCAAATGTGATCGATTTTCCAGAATCAGGGTGAAGCCTTTTATTTCTGGTTGGGAATCATCAGCAGCAGATATTTTACTAAGCGGTTGACTCAGTAAAAGAAGGAGTGTAGCTTCAGCCAGACAACTGTCGCGGAATTCACATTCCTTGATCATGTGTTTAGTGACGACTTCTCGGATGAAAATGTCACTCTTTTCATAATTTTTCCTCTTGGATACATATATTTTGTCTGTATTAAGAAGAATCCGTAAAATTTTAGCCAGATTCCATACCCTGAAGGCTTTCTAGCGAATCCTATGTAAAATCCTGTAAACCCGATTGTGCACTAAAATCTATCTTCACTGACGAAGGTCAACTTGCGCAGACGATGCGTACATTACCTTAGACGACACAATGAAGTACTTCCAGGTCTGACTTGTGGGCTTTCAATTGAGCGTGCGAAAATTGAACGCCTTCTGAGATAGACATCGAATGACCATATTTACGCAACTACTTTTTTAACTGGGAGTAGTGTAATTTTATCCAGCAAATCGTCAGGCCATGTCCTTCAATAAAACGTGAATGGCTGCAAGCACACGCCATTCACGTCCCAACCAATAACGAATGAAGTCGTTCTTGACTATGTTATCATTCTCTCAGACGGATGAGTAATTTCCCGATTTGGGTCGGAGTCAAATGGAGCAATTCTAGATGATTCAGTATTCACAGCGGTCTCGGTGTATCTTCCAAAAGTAGTAACCGATGAATTAAGGAGAAGCTCTGGTGTTGTGCAGTTCATTGAGTTTCGAATGTTCCGCACGAATAAGTAGCTTCCAGGAACGGAAAAAATTCAAATGTCTTCTAAGAGGTGAACTATTTTCGTTAGGGGATTACTCTGGGTTTAATTGTTGTGATTTCGCCACACCAATTTTATTAGGCAACAGTTTTTCCTCATTTCGGGCATTTAGCGTAGAGGATAACCTTTCTCCGACAGTTGTTCACTCTTCAGCTAGTACTCAGTTCAAGGCACCTCTGGGCACCTTTTCAGTGTAGTCCGCGCGCTAGTAATCTTTCTGGCGTGCGCTGAGAATTCAAAGAGCAGTGCTATACCGTTTTTTGCTTGGGTTTCCAAGGTGAACACAACCCTCTGAGAGATGTGCACATACTCGATTCGGGGAATAATCCGACGAGTGCAGCCTCGACCACGTAGGACTTTGTGGCACAAAGTTCTAGTGGGATGAGCGTTGTGGCCCCTTATCGTTTCACTCGAAACCTGCAGCGGACAATTGCATGATCGACAATGTATTCCATCATGTGCGGCTGAAACTGGCACTTGGGAATGAAGCGTTTTCCCAGATTTGTTTCACTGCGGACCTTACTGTGAATAAGCAACCAGTATTGAATCACGAGTGATAAGTCGTTTGTGTATTACAGTTTTTATACATCCCTCCTGTCGAATCTGGCTTCTCTTTACGGACACAATTCAGATACGCAGTTTTTCCAGGGGGCCTCCAAAAGAACATATATTGTCAAACCAGAAAGTACAGTTTTGGGTGTCATCTGCTTTAAAATAACTAGATACAACCGCTGTATCTTAGCACCATGAGCCGATGAGAGCTTATTATGATAGAGGCTGGTTACCAAAAATCAAAGTCCTACTTTTCGCAACCACTGACCTTGTAGGTCTACCTTCGACGCAAATTCAGAGTATGCATGTTCCTGGAAACAGTGTTAACCTTTTGGGTTCGGCGGGATCGATACACTTGTTCATAGTCACACCACTCTTGTTTGAACGGTCTTCCCCTGTTATGGCGTAATTATTCCGGTGGGCACTGTTTTTAATTTTGCCTGTAGCCAAAAGATCGCAACAGCCTGCAGAATACTGAAGCGCCATTTTTTCGAATAAAATTTGACCTGTTGCACAGGAGGCAAGGTTTTTACTGGTTTGCTTCTAATCCGTAAGTACCCGAAACTTCAAGGGGGCAACGGCAGACTCACACAGTGTTAATGAGCAGTCTTTAACTATGCAGAGTAATCTAATGATTTCATAGAGGAAACTATTTACACAAGGTTGCTGAAAACTCTTCGAAAGCCCACGACCGGTTCCGCCCTTCTTGGGGCTCATCAGGTAGGCGGAGTCCCCGAGTTTCCGTCAACCTTATGATCTACTTGAACCCAAATCGCACTGTTTTTGTGGGCTGTCGTGGGCTGTCGAAGAGTTTTCAGCAACCTTGTGTGAGTTGTTTCCCTTATGAAAATATACTGCGATATCTCGAATATCGTGCCAACTGAATCATGAGGCGGCCTGTGTGCAGCACATTCAGCTGGAGGACATCATAAACGAGAGATTCAATGGGATCTCCCGTGAAAACCAAATCTAATGAATTCAGTTTTAAGAATTCGAGAAGCAAATGCGGAATAAAAGAGTTTGATTAATTCTCACAGATCTAAATGAAATGTTGCTCCACAGAGGTCCCATCGGTCGTTTTTTTACTCCATTTATATCCATGCAGGACAGTAATGGCTCACCAAAAAATAACAGATTTTTCTTCCCAGTTCTCTGGCAGGGGGATATGAACATGGATTCTTCTGTTTACAAAATATGATGACGCGGAATCCCACCTAATCAATTCTTGGATGAGAGATATAATTTCGCTGTCAAACTAATGGGCGCTGATCAGAACGAATGTATAGCATTTAAACCCAATTTTGCATAGATTTGAATTTCTTAATCTAGAATGATTCCTAGTAAATATCTATTGAATATTTTCTCCATAAATTTAGTAGCAAATTTAGCTGAGGACCCGTTGTTCAGCAAGGTTATGGGTGTTGTCAGCCTGATGCATCTCGTGATATGATATACGCCGGTTCAAATGGGGTGGTCCATAGGAAATGGGTCTCTGTGCTGCGCCAGTTGAACCCAAGCTAGAGGTATAAGTAAAGAGGTCCACGTGAGGTCATTCTGTCTGATATTCAGTAATCCTGAGGGTGGAACGCATGCGGGGAATGGTAATAAAATGGACATCTAAACAGACACGCTTAACGAATTGTCCCAAAATGTTTAACCAGAACTAAAGAAGGCGATTTTAACCAGCGATGAGCACACCAAGAATGATTTCCATTTTACATTCACGGGTTTGAACTTACTGCCGCACCCAAATGTAATGGCGCATCGGCCTCTTTGTTCGTCATCTGCAATAAATTTAAAGCGTTTTTTATTGACGAGCGCAACTTGATTTGTGTTAGTTTGGCGTACGCATTATGTAAGTCAGTTGTTATCCATCGTCACATTTTTTACATTATTTTCCGGTGTAGGCAACTCTTTTGGTTATACAAGAAACAACAGATGTTTCTAATCGGTAAGCTTGGTGTTTTCACCTGACTGTATAAGTGATTACACCCCTGATGTATAAAATAATATGATTTCAATAACGTAAAAGTATTTTTCCTTCAGCAAACGATTGGACTGTCCGAGCGTGTTGTATCTGAAGTCTAGAAGTCTTGAAACAAAATCTTGTAATAACGGAGTACGAAGTATCTCATAATAAACACAAAATTTGGTTGGGTGATTTAACGTAGCCAATAGAAGAAAAAATAACAAATTGTTTCATTCTTTGTAGGTACATAGAGAAGCTTTTGAGATTAATTGTTAAACTTTTTTCAGGCTACGATGTATGTCAGTAAGCGCACTGAAATTGTGAAACTCTATTATTCCCTTGGTGAAAGCGCCACCGCCGCACTTCAT
>NW_008751930.1:97444-123387 GCF_000715545.1 Opisthorchis viverrini | reverse complement strand
ATTTTTTACATTATTTTCCGGTGTAGGCAACTCTTTTGGTTATACAAGAAACAACAGATGTTTCTAATCGGTAAGCTTGGTGTTTTCACCTGACTGTATAAGTGATTACACCCCTGATGTATAAAATAATATGATTTCAATAACGTAAAAGTATTTTTCCTTCAGCAAACGATTGGACTGTCCGAGCGTGTTGTATCTGAAGTCTAGAAGTCTTGAAACAAAATCTTGTAATAACGGAGTACGAAGTATCTCATAATAAACACAAAATTTGGTTGGGTGATTTAACGTAGCCAATAGAAGAAAAAATAACAAATTGTTTCATTCTTTGTAGGTACATAGAGAAGCTTTTGAGATTAATTGTTAAACTTTTTTCAGGCTACGATGTATGTCAGTAAGCGCACTGAAATTGTGAAACTCTATTATTCCCTTGGTGAAAGCGCCACCGCCGCACTTCATGGTTACAAAACCAAACATGGTCTCATCAAAGAACCCTCCACCGTGTCGACCATTACACGCTTGATTGTCAAATGAGTCCACTGGATCTGTATTAAATTTTTCTGGCAAAGGGAGAAAGTCTCCGAGCGATGAAAGAGCGCCCATTGTACAGAATGCCGTCGAGCAAATTCAGTCCCAGAGCACCATGGCATCTTCGTCAATAACTCAGGCGTCTCAGTTGACCGGCATTCTTCGCGCTAGCGTGCATTGTATAGTTAGAAGCCACCTTCATCTAAACAAAAAGATGGCGCTCCATCCCACTACTCATACGAAGTGAAAACTTAGCTCCGAGAGCAATTCTCTGATGAGCGAGTCATTGCTCGTGGATTCCCAAACTTTTGGCCCGCAAGATCACCAGATCTCACACCCCTGAATTATTGGTTTTAGGGAATGATCAAGGCTGGCGTATATTACGAAAATAAGCCGAAGAAGTTGGTGGAGTTAGGAGCAAAAATTGAAGAAGAGTGCGCACGAATAACGCTTGAGGAAGTTAAGCATGCTGTGTCTCACATCTCATACCGCCTCCAACTTGTTATAGAGGAAAGGGGCGGTTTTATTCAACATCTTTTGCAATGCCAGTTCATTGAAAATTAATCTTCATAATAGGCATATGTCCACGTAAAAAAGATAAATGTCTAAATTGGCGTTGAAGTTTCAACAAGGGTATTATTTTTTCCGTCCATTATGAGACATCCTGTAGACAGTAAGTTAGGCTATCTTATATGTCAAACTGTATAAATAAATAAATGAAGTTGAAAAGAAATCCAAACGAGTGGCATTTCCGGAATTCGCATAATTCTGCTGGAGCGGTGGTGGAGTGTACCACCAGTCCATTAGTGATGATTAAGAACCAACAAACTAGTAAGATGTGTGTTTTAGTGCTCGAAGAACAAGCGATATTTCAGTAGTATAAATGTTTCGTCTGTCACGCGCGCTTTGAAATGATCCATAGAAAGGAACCCTGATATTTACTAGAGCACATTTATAGCTCATTCTGCAGGCTTAGGTATGGCTCCCAGGTGGTTTTGTTTTTGTTATCAGGTTTTAGTGCGTCTTTCCGCTATGATTTTATTGCTTTTTACCGTTATCCTTGTCAATTTCGACTCAACAATTTTTTCGGCACAAATATCCGGTGTTTTATATCGAAACATTTGAAAAAAGGACTGTATTTTTCAGTCAATTAATGCACTTAAGCTGCTTTACATTGGCGACATCTTAAATCATCAACCGAATCATTGTAAAACAATCCTGGTGGAACTGAAATTTAGCCAGCGATGATGCAAGCATCAACGTGGTTGATATTCTTTACAACTAATAAGCATTCATAGAAATGGGACGTTATTTCCTGCACCACTCTCATCATTTTTTAACAATAATATATTCGTCAGTAAGCGATTAATCTATTAGTATTATTCATTAGAACTTCCGTCACTTACCATCTTTTTCTTTATCCTGGCAGTCTGTACGAAATGACATTGACAGCACACGGTTGCCGGTTTTTCAAACAGAACCATCAGAGTAAACCAGGAACAGTTTGTCCTTAATTCAGAGGTACACACATACACCAGATCTCAACCTATACATAAAGTTTTCTTGCAACGTCTGTGCACAGGATGACGAAGACTGAATGACTGCATAAGAACAACGTTGCTAGGGCTCACATTTGCTCACCTTTCTTTTGTTGTTCAAGTAGACAGTGATCTACAACTAAACAAGTTCCGCAGAGCGATGAGTAATTTACAACTTCACAGAATCTGCACTCTGCAACATTCACTTATGGTTCAGCCCTAAGGTTTGATAAAGCGACCACTGGCTGGTGCAGATGTGTTGTTTAGATCAGACAAACCTGCGTCGCTAAAGGTAGAGGGGAGAATGATCACTTAAATATGGGTGCCGAAGGAGATATTCAGGGCAGGATAATTCTAGTGCCATAATGTGGAATCACATTTAGTTCGAAGTAGTTTTAAATTTCCCCACTGTTAAATATGGGTGCCGAAGGAGATATTCAGGGCAGGATAATTCTAGTGCCATAATGTGGAATCACATTTAGTTCGAAGTAGTTTTAAATTTCCCCACTGTTTTCAATTCCAGTGACAGAAAAAAAAATAAAACTGATGGAGACAAAAAATTTTGCACAGAGAACTCTCGAAACCAACGGAAATCACTCCAAGCAGAGTGTCAACAGATTCTCGGCCAATTGAAAAACGGTAAGTGGTAGCATTTAATGCCCAACCACAAAGTCTCCGTTCAGTTCTTCCAGAGAAGGCTACAGGAAAGCGGTGCCTCATATATAGACAACCTCACCACAGTAAGAGAATCTCTCAGCAAATTACTGACCACGCTATATAAGTAGTTTAAGTATATCAATTTGAGCACTTACTATCGCAAGCTTTTCACGGCGTGCAATTTCCTCGTCCGCCTATGGTCAGGTGACGAATGATGATAGTACAAATACATCTAGTTCAAAACTTTTAAGCGAATAGCAGATTTTAAGATCAATCGGTTGTTTGATGGCGTTGAGACTTAATGCCTAAATATTGGAGTAACTATCAGCGTAGCAGACAACTTTGAAGCTTCACGTGCTCAAACCCAAACCATTCTTCAGAACTCTCTATAATTAATATTGCGTTCAATCGGAAAATTTTCTACGCTCACAATGGTCTAGCAGGCTTGCAGTGAAAATGGATGGAATGCAAACTCTTCCATCTTACAGGAAAATTCTACTTGGTTTGGAAATTTAAGATAAATGCGAAGCCTACTGTTTCTACAGTGGTATCGCCACAAAAATGTTGACCTCTGGGATGCATCCATCGAACACCGCGCTCGACATGCTGTTGAATAAGGAGGCTGACTTAAAGTTCCCAGGAATTCTTTGCAAAATAAGCTACAAAATTTATAGAATATCGAGAGCACACGTGCTGCAGTGCTGCACTGAGTTGTTTGGACGACAAAAATCTGAAAACGGGCAATAGGAAAATCGCGGTCTAGCTAATTTAAAGGGGATAGAGTGTTGTACGATTCCCGACTTCGATAAACGCTCTGTAGAAGCAGGTTTATGGATGAGTATGCCAGAATTTAAATGCGTGTATTACAGTCGTTCGTATCCGAAATTGCTGAATTTCAAATAATACCAAACGCAAATGTTTTAACAATAACTAAATCAACAATTTGTCTTCCCTCTTTCATAAAATCCAGATAAATGCAGGAAACTGATTTCTGCTCTCACTCACCAATGCATTCACTTAGCATTAAGGATATTTTTCACCTGGTGCCTGTTTCATCATACCGCTTACGTAAGTTCCTTGGTTGAAAAACATAAGATGTAAGTAGTTTGAGCACAAACGCACGAAGAAAAGAAACAGAGTATTGTTCCATCTCCGAAAATCTTGATATTATATCTTCTTAGTTTCCAAAGCACATCAAACATATTATGTGAGACTTATGTTCCCATGGGTGTCAGCTGGGCTGTTGAGCTTGTGAAAGACCGAGGATAGGTTTCCAGTAATACTATAAAGTTCCAGGCTTCGGGAGACATATTGCTAACAGTTTGAACATTTTGGCCATAGGACATCAATTATTAACAAACAGTTTCCTGAATACTTTACACTTATTTGACTTGTAACCGGAAAGGCCTCATTTTCTCAAGGAATTTTTAGGTTAGATAAAAGACGTAATAAATGTGCATTAGATAACATCTAAAAAATGTCCAACCACAAATGGGATGAAGGGGAATGTCAAAGCATTAATTTTTTTGGAGGAAGGAACGTGTATGGCAATCTAATGAGCTGCAGCGACCAGAAAAGACCAATACAGTCGAACTGCAACTATATCTTTATTCTGTAATTATCTTGTAGATTGCACAAGGCTGTTTAACGTGAAGTATCAAAGGTGATTCGCGTATTCAGAAAGAATATTATGCGAAGTTGTCGGGGTAATATCGCTTGCAACTTCCATTACTTATGTTGAACTGTTTTAAGCGGGTGGTTGCGTTATTCGAAGAGTCGGATTCGCGAGTAAGAAGCAAGAGTTTGTCCTGACCGGAACATCATCCGTCATATCTTTCCCTTGACGCAAGTGCGTAAACTCCATCACCAGTGGTCACAGTTTGCGATTTCAAATCTGCTTCAGACTCCGTTGGTTGTCAAAATACTTAAGAGTGTCTACCTTCTCATTTTTTGCTTATTGTCCCTCAAAAAATATCTGTAATGCTCCTCTCTTGAATGCGTGGGCATCTATGGCTAATTCTTTCCGGCGTTCTTTCGCCTAATGATGTCCAGATGAGATGACCCCCGGCAACCTCTGCTTGATTTAGCGGTTGCCTTACCAATTCAACAATCAGCAACACAATTTTTTACCGAATGCATTAATACACTGATTAAATGAGAGCAAGTTCCCCCCTGATCACCTCGCTCGGAATTGGCATATTTCAGCGCTGTGTGAAGACGATATAGGAGTACCTGATAATTTGGTTTAAGAAATTTGAACACAGAAATCCCAGAACCGCATTCGAACCAATCATTTACAGCCCATTTATAAATGTGTTGTGGACGAACGCTGTGATACAAAGTGAAGTATATTAATCACAACTCACGAAAGAGAGAATGCGTCTTGCATCGTACTTCAGATTACTCGCTGGTTACCGCAGCCGCTTAACTGTGGATAAGAATTTGGGCGGATTCCATCGGTTGTCCCCTTGCTTGTCCATCTCAAACGTTTAGCGTAGCTGCATAGAAATGCGCCGTATTCAGCGAAGCCTCTAACGTGCGCAACTTTTTTTTGTCAGGCGCATGCATGTGCTATAAATCTCCCCAACAGCAGCCTGGTCGTACGATGGATTCAAAGTGTTTTGACAGTTATATTTAGTACCAGATACCAAACACTAAGTATTCCGTGTGCAAACCTTATTGGATCACGGCACATATTGTGGCAAGTCCAAATGGGACAGTCAAAAGCTTATATAGAACGTACTATGCAGGAAATCATGGGTGATGGTGGAATGTAGTGCATTTTTCAAACAAATGTGAGTGCGAGATGGGCATTGTGAAGCATTCCAGCATACGGGGTGTTTTAGGACCCACACTCGTTGTCGTAGCTGCCGAAACGAAACATGTTCATTAGACAGCAATTGAATCACGGAACCAGGGGAAGATCAGATTCTAACACACCCTGGCTTGAGAGGAGAATGTTGTCACCTGTTCCACTCCCATTGATGGGGGATTTGGCAGAAATTTATATACGGCGGCAACGCCTGATAAAATTTATCGAGGTCTACCTTAATCAACTTTAGTTCAAAAAGGACGATTACTGCAGACATATGTATCTACAGTGTCGTCAACTCGGAAATTCTCATAAAATGACCCCAGTTCGCAATTCAGTTGCCGGTGAATGATTCCAGAAACAAACAGTCTAAACATTTCCGCCCGATTCAATTTTCTTTCCGTAAATGTAAGCTGAAATAGATATTTGACCTCTCTCAGTTCGTCAGCTTCCAACTCATGTTCAGCTGCTGAACAGAATGCCCTAACCGAAAATTTTTGAGCAGAAAAGCGTTTTTTGTGCGGTAGACTGGAAATCGACAGCAACAAGAAGTATTCCGATGAATGCAGGGAGTTCTCTTGCTTGAGCTCATCAGAACTGTCTACATTTGTTTATGTGGAACACTTTACCCACATTGAACTCGCACAATTGCAAAGCGGTATTTGGGAGTCATGAAAAGGTGAAGACGCATTTCAGCTTTCTGGAGCACTTGGACTTCTCTGGGAAGAAGCGAAGAGTAAAAACACCCAAATCGAAAGGGCAAGAAAAGATGTTCCCATCTGAATTTTGATCAGCAATGCAAACTTCTGGCTGCGCAAGGTACGTACTTTTCACACGCGAACCGGGTTAGTTGTAGTTGGATAACTTGAGCCGATCAAACTGCATCCCGCCAGTTGACCATTGGACTGAGTTTGTGGAGTACTTGTCAGTTGGCGGATGGTAGCTTCGGTGCAACTCCATTTTACCCGACATAAGTAAGCGCCGCTGTGGATACTCCAAAGCTGGTAGCATTCCTGTGTTGGCGGGAAATTGTCTTATCTCCGTGTTCAGACAGCGACCATAGGGCAAATTATATCATTTCTGCCATACACAAGCAGGTGTCTGGTACTCAGGAGTACAAGATAAGTATGTTTCATGAATTTAGAGTAAATAAATTGAAAACCTAAATACTTGCACCCATCCAGCTCTTGTAATTCAAATTTGTAATTCTTCACGTGAAAAATTGGTTATGTTGCCCACTATTGGGTTGTACGTCACTGCCATGAAACCACAAAGATTAGCCAATCACGTTTGAGTCCCTAGAGTGAAGAGATTGGAAAATAATGGGTGTGGGTAGGACCCGGTGTTGACGAATCGCAACTGTTCAGAAGTGTCTACCCATCCAGTCGTTCAGTTTGACAATTCTCAAGGCAAATGGCAGCACGAAGGCCACGGACACCGATCAGCCAACTGATCTTCCAAATTCAACATTTTGTTGGTGACTGAGTAACAGGGAACCCATCCCAAAGGCGATCTCTTTCACACCGTTTCTTCGAGTCATACGTTGTCCACCTCGCGGTTTGTGCTACTCTAGAGGACCCACGGAGAACAAGCTTAGGCCTGTTAGACGTTGCTGCGGCATGGGTGGGCAAAGTTAACACAGTCGATATTGCTTGATGTTTTTCGTGATTGAAGCAACCGCTGTACAAAAAAATACCTTTTTTCCATTCACCTCACTACTAATCCGTTGACGTCAACCAGAACCAGCAACACTTCTGAGGCGTCAGTGGTAAACATCCGCAAAGGCCTCACTCCTTTATTAATACCTAAGGTGCCATTCCGGTTCTCAGACACAGTTTGAAGAACTTCTGAAAAAGCTTCAATTCTGTGAAGCCCTAAACGATTAATTTTACTGACGCGTAACTTTAGTTGCCTGAGCGTTAAACTTACGGCTGAAGGCCGGATTTCTGGGATGAATAACATGATTCATTTAACCACGTGTCTGTCTAATGCTTCGAATTCCCAGTTGCCCACTGGCTTGGCCATCGATACTTCAGTTATACATCAAGTGGCAGATCAGATGAACCTTTTATTCTCTGGTACAAAACAGCATTTCGTGTTTTGTTTAATTCTTTCGTTTCGGACTACGGAGTGGTTAGGCATTACGCTGAATAATTTCACATAAAATTTGCCGAATTTCTGTGGTTTGAATTTCATAGTTGCAAGTGAGAGCTGAGATTGATAAACTGTATGGTTTACTCATTGCCTCTTGGCATAAGTTGAAAATCTGTGAATGGGCTCAGTCCAGTAGAGGGATTACTGTACATCCACATTGACTACTGATGTAAGATCGCTCGGACCATCGCAGATTTCACTCCAAATAGTCGATAATCGTTGAAGTTCAATTGGTGCCCATGTTTCCAAGAGACTCAAGTTATCCCGTAACAGGTGTTCTAAAACAATGTTCGATTGAACGCGAATTGATCAACGACGCCTCAGCAAGACTGGCTTGTCGTCATCTGTCATGATTCTAGCGGAACATAATGCCGAATTCGCTGTACACGTACGACTGCAAACGTGCTCGTCAAGCAATACAGTGTCTAAGAGATGTTTTTGGTCAGCTGTCTTTCCATCCTAGTGAGACTTAAGGTCAAAGATAAATTATAGTGCACACAAGTCTGTCAAGCGGAAATGGATCACAAAGCTATCAGTAATATCTAGTAGAAACCGGTTGTCTAGTTCATCAGGGTCGCTTAATCATAGCATTTCGCGCTATCGCTCAGGACCAATGTCCTGTGAGCGACTACCACTTGCGCGACTGCTAGCATATAGACCAGGGTACGGTTATTCAACTCCCTAAATTATTCTAGGTGAGACGCGAATCGGTCAGATTCAAAGTCGACATGTGGATTACGCAATTGTAATTTCTTCCCTGTAATTACCGGTCAGGGAAACACTTTGATTCCTACACCAAGTGTTTCAGTCGAATTCGCCGCGTCTTCCTCATACAGACCAATGAATCTCACACGTCAAGCTTTCTTTTCCGTCCCCAAGTGTTGCGCTTGGGTGACGCAAATTTACCTGGCTTCATGCATGTTTTCGTACAATGATACGCTCCTACACGTACTGGGCTTCTGTGGAGGGAAGCTCTGTTGAACCATATGCAGAATTGCAATGTGCTTATAGAAAATATCCCAGAACTGCTGGGCTGGTCGTTTTAACGTTTTGAACGGACAAACTATTCAAAGAAGAACGGTTAAGGAAATGAAAGGTAGAAATGAAACGTCATTAACATAGCGACAAGGGGACGAATTACCTTCATCATGGATTTCCTGCGGTCTACCGTTTTACTCTTCTAACTACCGATGTCTCGCGGAAAATTTTGATTGCGCGTAGAAACGCCATTTGCCTGAAACAAATAACACTATCGATGCACAACGATTTGTAGTTTTTGTTCCCGATTTGCAGAACCCTTTAAAGTAGATGATTCCGACGTCGGATGAAGTTCCCGTTGTCACAACACAAGCGTACCAGCACCACATGATTCGGTGTTCGATATTCTCCAGTGTTGCAACGTCAGCAACCCTGGTATGCCTACATCGTGTGAAGCAGTTCGAATCCATGTGCAATTAGTGCAAGAATATTGCACCAGTGATTGGCCTGTTCAGATTTGAGAACGGAATCGCCCGTGACGAGAAAAAAACTCTGAGAAGCCGTGATTCAAGACTTCCGTTCCTTCTGGGCACACACACTTGATTCCGATCACGCCGCGGTGCGTGCACGCTTGACAGTTCGTCTCGCTTTAAGCCCTCTTGGGTCAGGTAGACGCATGCCGATTCACTATTTTCGTCCGTTCGTTCCTTCTGGGCACACACACTTGATTCCGATCACGCCGTGGTGCATGCATGCTTGACAGTTCGTCTCGCTTCAAGCTCTCGCGGGTCAGGTAGACGCATGCCGATTCATTGTTTTCGAAGTGCTATCATAGCTCAATATTTCCTATCGGAGCTGGCCCAACAACTCTCCACAGTAAACCAATATTGTGATGGCAGTGAGCATGTGGATGAAGCTATGTGCTGTCTGTCCGACCTCTCTGATTCGACCACAAGGCCACTGGATGTTGACGAGATCGTTATCCATGATTGATGCCGGGAACCCCATACCAGCAGGCAACGAGTACGACGGCGCACGCAAATCCCTCAAACGCCAAATAGTGAAGAGTCTAAGGAAAGACCGAGAGCTGTGGTGGATATCGAAAGCTCGGGAGGTGGAGAAGGCTTTTGCTACGGGAAACAACCGCGCCCTTTCTTAACTGCTATGATCGACGGAACCTAGGAAAGCTACAGTCAGTCGCAAAAACGTCGACTGGAAAGATGAGCCGAACACCTCGTAGAACAGTTTAGCTGGCTTCTTGCATAACAGCCTGTAGGGACAGTGCATAAAGGCGGATGAAATATAAAGGTTGATAGCCCATCAAAGAAGAAATAAAGCACAGAATGTCCGTGCTAAAACGTGTGAAGGCACCAGGATCAAACGGTCTAAATTCAGCCTTCTGAAAGGAGGGCGGAGAACACCTGACGATGCATCTGACAAAGCCTGCGATAACCAAGTTGGGTTCCGTCCTGCAAGAAGATGCATCAACCGTATCTTCACCCTCCAACAAATTCTCGAACAGCAACGCTGCTTTTAGCAACCAGCAATGCTTGTGTTTCTTGATCTGAAGGCTGTCTTTGACTCTGTGGACCGTCAGACAATATGGCGGTGTCTGCGGAGTAAAGGTGTCCATCATAATTTCCGGACCCTCCTTGGGTCGCTCTACGCCAACCCCGTCGGCCGCGTGAAGGTCTACGGGAAGCTATCGCCTGAGTTCACCACATCAAGTGGTGTCCGACAGGGCTGTCCTCTTTCACCTTTCCTCTTCAAATTCATCATTGATGCGATCGTGGAAAACTCACTACCAGCTTTTACTTCTTGTAGGGACGAAGTGCTCCCGGGGCGCCCGCTCACAGGTATCGAGTACAAAGACGACTTAGTTCTTCTGGAATATAACCACCGTGGTAATGCAAACAATATTAACTAATCTAAATAATTCTGACTCACGGTTCGGCATGTGCTTCACACCTGCAAATTGTAAAGTGCAAGACTGGGTGGGCTCGAACCATAGCCTCATGCTTGCGGATGAACCGATTGAGGTAGTGGACAAATTTGTTTACCTGGACAGCTGGATCTGTACCGGTGGTCTCGCGAAAGATGATATTTCCATCCGGATTGGGAAGGCCAGAGCAGCTTTTATGAACCCGCATCAATCTTGGCGTGGGCGCGGCATTGGTTTCTCTGTCAAGAGTTGGAGTTTACAATGTTGCGGTGCACTCCATCTTACCAGGAACCTGTCTGCTGCGTGCCGGGGACGTCAAGGACATTCGGTGTCTGACCACTGATGTCTTCGGATCATTACCCAAATCTGGTGGGAACACCGGATCAGCAATGCTGAATTGCGTCAAATGGTATTCTTTAGAAATAACACCCTGGATGGATGAACTGATCACACTACATAGGTTGAGCTGGCATGACCACATGCTCCGTATTCCGGTCGACCAACTTCCTCAACTGCTCTCTTCTGCGCAACCACGTGAGTGTTGAAAACGAGCCAGGGGCTGCAAACTGTAACTTGCTTGCGAAATATAAAAGCTATTACCAGCAAACAGCTGTGCTGGTCATTTTGTCTTCCTGGATGTGGACTCTAAGACCGGTCACGTGAATGGTTAGAGACACTGTCAGACATATTCCAGTCGCGTCCACAATAAGGCTCACGCATCCAAGCTATTACTTTCAATCCATAGCTCCGTTTCCAATCCCCTCTCCAAGCTATTACTTTCAATGCATAGCTCCGTTTCCAATCCCCTTACTTAACAGTCCGTCGACAGTGCTGTATTTAGGCACCAAGTTATCAGCACCTCTACCCAGCCCACCTCCCCAAATCATCGTTGAACGAAAATGTGGCAGCTACAATCACTGTACAGCTGACAGCGACGACGATGATGAAGATAGATATCCACTTTTCATCGTAAGTGACATACTGGCTAATAGGTGACGTGTGTTGCGGCAGCTTTCGAGTCAAGAAACCCAACTGTGAGTACTTGGGACTGTTATCTTGACCGAAAACCTACATATGTTAATCACATATGTTCAGACATTCACGTAGATTATATTGTGACTCACGAAACGGCTTCTCACTTTGGTATCATTTGTTAAATACATGTTAAACAGGGCTATGTTGTTCATGAGACCGGTGTTTGAAGCCTGAACGCGGAACCGATTTCATCGCCAACACTAAAGTCATTTTGCCGCCATCCGTGGATTGATTGTCCTCATGACTGCTTCATCGAAAAACGCGCCATTTCAGGTGGTGATGTCAATGTGTCAAAAAAGTAGCAAAATAAACTTTTACTTTAATGTTCCTAGCACTGATGCTCCTGATTTAATTTAGTTGAAGTAAATCTAAGGATACCGCTCTACTGAGCTTGAAGTTCATCATGAATTTGTGGATTAGATCAATTCTTACGGCAGTAGTGTGTTTTGTTTTACTCATAGATTTTATTCCCGGAAACAAGCAGGCAGCCACAGAGATTGAGTTCCAGACGGATATACTGAGAGACTAGAGACTAGAAGTCAATAAATCTGGTATCAGAGATGAGTTTCTTGCCCTCATATTTGTGCAAGAGTTTTGTGTAAGAGTTGACGGATGTTCTCAGTTGTGCAAACGAAGCTGGTTAAAAACATATAAAACTATTTTGTTCCATGTTGCTGTGCCTCAAGGAGAACGTGGCTGGCTTATGTCTGAGGCGGTGTCCCACGTACTCAAATAGTACATTTTTGTTTTCTCCACACAGAGGTCTATTATGGCATCTTGTGTTCGTATGTCCCACCTGCGGATTTCTGATTTGCAGCGGTTGTGCAGCTTACGAGACGCTAGCTTATTCGTAGTCATTTTTTTGAAAAATAATTGGTGCCTCTTTCCCAGAAGGCGTCTCTGTGCCCTAGGGCATGCTCCGGTGAGTAGCCACGAAGAGCCATTAATTCAGCAGGTCAGAGGCAAGAACCCATGTTTTCCTCGTCGAATAAAGCCTCCGGTCACGGCTGATGAGTTACCGCATCTATTATATCATCTGTGAATTTAGTTAGTTTAATGGTGGTCTGAAATGATACAGGTAGGTGCCCAAAGTGGGAATCAAATGGTTTATGGTGGCGAGCGGGAAATGCAGTGTCTGAAGCTGATAGGCCAGTTTATGTGGCACTAGGGCACGAGTAGGGAACCAAAACTGAGGCGATAAATAAATTGGAAAGAATGGGTACCGAAATGCTGGGAATTTCGGGATACAACACTAAGTTTAGCATTGATAAGGCCACTCGGAGGCCCGGTAAGTTTAGAATTGCCATCAGCGTTGCCGGTGACAAAATGTAATGTGAGTGCATAGGAAGCGGGATCATTGGGTAGACTCAGTAAGCCGTAGGTTTTATACGGGATTCCTTGAACGCAATGCACACGTATACCAACAACGGTTGGTCTAACGCAGTTTTTACGAGCAGTTAATTTTCAAAGAAGTCTCCGACTGAGTGATTATGATTGCACCGGTGATTGGTAAGAGAAAGTTGGATCAGTTTGGTAGCTATTGGTGGCCGAAGTTTGAGATATAGATAAAGAATTTTCAGTAAACTGTTAATTCTGTCGCGTATAAAGAGCTTTCCATATACTGTTCGGAAAGACGGTCTTATTTAGATGAGTCTATTGTAGTTGACATGAGTGGTACGGCGTTATAACTTTAGAGTTTCGCGTTAAGAGTTTGAAGACCATTGTTGATTCCCCCTGTGAATCAACGATGTACAACGGTAACTTTCCTTGTTTTCTGACTACTCATGAGTAGCATGACTTACACCTATTTATTATGACACCGTTTTGTTTTCTTGCTGCTCGTTTTCCCTCCTTTCCGTCCCTACTTAAGGTCTGTTTATGCCTGAGTAACTGATGTCAATAGTTTGTCGTCCGTCTGCACCCATTTTCGAGCGCCCACTCCGATGGAAGCGCCGGCCGACGGGGTATCGAACCCGGATCCTCCGGACGGCAGGCGAACGCGCTACCAACTAGACCGACATGACAACCAAGGCGGCTGATTATTTTGTTTCACCCATGTATCGCGCCTGCCAGATGACCCTTGCTGAGCTTTATTTTAAACGGACGAACCCGCGCAATCTGACCTGTCACGTGACACGAGCGGCTGCACCGACGCCGACCGAAAGACAGTCCCTCACATCCCGAACGTACTGACTCCTGCGCCGTTACGGCCAACTTACACTGTCAGACTGCCCCTACATAAATCCGCGCTGCGTCAGTGACTATTTCCCGCTCCTGCTGATTGCGTCATTGTTGATTAACCAGTTCCTGTCAGTTCTCAATATATCATCTGCTGCCCCACGTCTGTCTGCTCCTATTGACTGCTGGCTGCGAACTGCGTATAATCTAATAGTCGCAATCCTCTGTGATATCCAAAACCGTCCGGATCTTACAACCATGCTGTTGCAGTTTCAGGTTTTTCGATTACTATAGAGACCGGTCATAACGAAATATACTTTGCTTGGGATCCTTTGAAAGCGGAACTTACAAATTTAGGAAGAATTTTGAAATGCTCGTCGGCATTGCGTTTAAAATGTTATATGGTTCGAGGTATTTCGGTGGACGGGACAACAGATGTTGAACTCAGTTCCACACGACCAGAGGGCAGTGACCTACTAAGGGCTAGTAGGCATTTAACATTTCCGCTATTCGGCTAATTCTACCGAAATACACTGTAATAACCTACACGAGTGAAAAACCGTGTGTTTCACTTAGGATCTCTCAAATAACCACTTTATTGATAGACCCGTAAAAAGTCTAGTTAGACATTTGAGGACATGTTTGGTCAGAGACCAGAAGATGCTCAGATCCTCTACTCGGAGTAGCCACGTTTTAGAGCCGATCTTCAGTTTGATACAGGAGTTCTTTGACACGCAGTGAATAGCCTGCTCGACATTATAAGTATCGCGTACTAACAAACACATTTCTGGCTATCACGGTTGCTTCATTGACCTTGCCCGTCACAGTAACATCAGAGGTAATGCAATACATGAAGTTTATAAAATACTTCAACACCTCCATTCTTATTCCCCGAATTCGTGATAAGAGTGTACGTCCTGCAGCAAATATTCACGTTTCTGGGCATGAAGTAAATTTAAGAGAGACGAAAGGACCCTTGGTTGGTTCTCGCGCTTTCTGTTCCCGTTCCGAAATGGGAACAATATCAACTGATTATTTCAGGTCACCAAGGTTCCTGCTTGGAGGACGCTGAACGCAGGGGTTTAGGAGATCTTTTGGTTTCATCCTCATTATCTCCCCACTAATTGAAGCAAACAAACGTGGACAGAATAGACACGCTTTTGAACACCACTGCTTGTATGGGAGCTTTCGACAGCTGTCTATATAGTGTGTTGAACGTCCACATGCGTGTGAATACATACATATTCGGATTGTTGACTGTTACCCATGTTTCAATGCTCGACATTTCTCTCTCTCTATTTCAGCCTTTCGTTGGACTGATTTGTTCCATTCCATTCTTGATTCTTTGAAATCTCGATATTGGCTGTTCAGTTGCTGCAGTATATATTCCTCAATGCTTTTTGAATTCTTAACTCCGTGTGTAATTGACAAGGTTGATTGACTGATCAGTGGAGGACATACCAGGTGACACTTTGTTGTTTTCTTTCAAACAGTTTATTTCCCTCGAATTTGCCGCATCTTTCTCGTACAGACCAATGAATCTCACACGTTCAGCTTTCTTATCTGTCCTCAAAATTTACGCTCTGATGATGCAGATTTACCCGGCTTCATGAAAGTTTTCGTACAATGATACGTTTTGCCACGTACAAGGCTTCTGTGGACTGAAGTTATGTTGAACTCTGTGTGTGGAATTATAGAAAATGCATCACGAGAGCTGGGCTGATCGAATTAACGTTTTGACCGGAAGAACTGTTCAGGGAAATAACGGTTGGGGGATGAAAGTTAGAAATGAAACGTCAGTAAAGTCTACATAGACGATTTACCCTCTTCGTGGATTTCCTCCGAGCTATAATTATTACTCTTCTGAATATCAGTGTCCCGCGAAAAAACATTTTGTTTGCGCGTAAAAACGCCATTTGCCTACAACAAGCAGAATTGTCGGTGCACAACAATTTGCGGTTTTTTGTACCCCAAATGCAGAACCTTTGAAGTAGATGAATCCGACATCGGAAGAAGTTACTGTTGTCACACTGCAAGCGTACCAGCGCCACATGCTTCGGTGTCCGACATTCGCTGGTGTTCCACAATCAGCAATCGTGATATGCCTGCATGGTGTAAGCTCTGTGGTTGTACGCCACTATAGCGTTATTGCCAGGACTGACGTTGCTGCTTTCGCGGGTGACCAAGATGATAGTTCTATAAACGACACGCTACCTGACAAGATCACGTGAGACACAGTGTATTCAACTATATGTCTGATTCACCGCAGACTCAATCCTCATTTAAACCGAGACATTTGGGCTGGTAGGTATCACAAGGGACGTCGAGATATTCCAGAATTTGTGAAAACGGCTTCGGGATCAGTATGTTTGAGTACATTTGTCATAGCTGAATTAAGCACTGGACACGGCATGATATCAAACTGCGATGGACGCTTGAAAGACATTCTAATACTCTTATAATTCAAAAGCAATCTGCCCATTCATTTCGGATGATCAGATAGTTTCTTCTAATCATCATGCTGTGGTTGCAGCATTTGAGTCTATCTGCTATGTCAGCTCGACGAGTTCAAGCATTCTGAATTTGAGATCATGTAAAAGAGGAATTCGCGAAACTCAGAAAGCGTTCGAGCTCGCAACCGTTCCGCAGTGACTGACAATTTAACCGTTTGGGCACGAGCCGATGAAAAGTCCTTTGATTAGATCGCCCTAAAGCAGGGTAAATCGCCACTCATACTCGCTTAGTGGCTGACCACCAGAGTGAAGAAATCTCGCATGAAAGTTTCACTAATAACGCGAGACATTTATTGAGCCACTTATACAGGCATGGAAGCCTGTAGTGGATTGGAATCTCTACGATTCAATCAACTGATGATCAGACACTCGGTTCACGAGCGTACGGAAGTGCGTTCTCCGAAAATTGTTTTCTAGCAATCAACTCGAACTTTACTTCGGTGAGCAAGAATCCTTCTGGGGATCCCGATGACTATGTAAACCTCCATATGTAAATATATTGATTTACAAGTTACATGGTCATATTCCTAACAGAGTAAAGATGGAACACTTCAGCTATTTACCCTGAAGAAAGTATATAGATGCCTTTACACACAAAGCCATGAAGTTTTTCATCTTAGCATTACCGTAGTGTAAGCCAATTGGTATACTGCCAGTCAAATGATCGGCCACTACGTATTCGACTGCATGTTTGCTCAACCCTCCGGGTAGTTTACAGGCCTGTAGCTGGTGACTGCATTACGCGGATTCGGAAATCATAATTTGTAGATCACCCATTTCCGTAGGCACAAAGACCCGTGATATTGGTCGAACAGGGAAGCAACTTACTCTCGTCACAAAACAATCGCACCAAAACCACATAAATCAGTGTCCGATATTTGCTAATTTTTCCACTGAAAGCAATCTGGATACGATTCAACCGGTGTGCAATTAGTGCAAAATATTGCACCAGTGATTGGCCTGTTCAGATTTGAGAACGGAATCGCTGGTGACTAGAAAAACACTGAGAAACGGGTTATTCACGAGAATCTTCCATTCGATCTCAATTGAGTGCTCAGGGATCTCACAATGTGGTTCATGTAGTGTTGAAATGTAGGTCGCATAAACAGCTCATGAAAACCAAGTTGATTTAGAGTTGTCTATTAGTAGACAGGACATGATGCGAGAGTGGGACTATGACATGAGCCTAGCGAGATCAAACCTGACTGAAACTGGAGCTCACCAACATCTTTCATCGACTGATTCAGGCCTCCAGTTTTGAAAACGAAGTAGCCGACGTGATCAATTCCGAGGAATCATCCGTCAGTTTGTCGACTGCGCATTTGGATGGCGCATAAAGACACGCCGTGAAGACTTGAAAATAGAGGCCAACTGAGGTTAGGTAGGAACCGTTTTCCTAACTCGCATAACTGATCAAAACACTTCGCAAATATTGCGTAATAACATTACCTGACAAAACATCATGAATGAGAGATTTAGCTGGGTTTCAGGTGGGTCCCCAGCGACACCAAATTGGTTTGCAAATGGGGGCATTTCACGAATTACCCGCAACATGATGAGAAGTTTGCAGCAAGGTTAGAGATACTGAATTGATCATCAACATACTCAGTTGTCTTAAACTAGCATAATTCAGTGATTCATCTGGAATCCGGGTGAGTCTCCCGTTAAAACATAAATGATGTCCAAATGAGTGTGGTTGTCGGAATCCGTCCAGTTGTGGTTCAAGTAGAATATACGCTTGACGGAAACCAGGGCGAAGCGCCATCTTGATGAGCCACATGTGGGATAAAAGCGGCATGGGGCGGTAGTAGAGATCTCGGCAAAATTAATACATGCTAATTACGTAATCACGGTGCTAACTCAATGCATTGACGCCCTTCTTTCATCAGGACTGATACATTTGCCGGCTAAAAGGTGACGTGTGTTGTGACAGCTTTTGTGTCATGAAATTTAACCGTGAGTGCTTGGAGCCATTGCCATCACCGATTACGTGCATCTCTCAGCTACACATGATCACACATTGACTCAGTTCATACTGTGACTCACGATACCGCTTCTTATTTTAGTGCCATTTATTAAGTGCACTTTTGACATGACGATGTTGTTCATCAGACCGGTGTTTGGAGCCTGAACGCAGGACCGATTTCATCGCTAAGAAATAAAGCCATTTTTACGCCATTTCTATGGAATCATCGTCCCTATGACTGCGTCGTCGAAAAGCACGTCATCTCAGTGTTGGTTGTGATTGTGATCGGCTCCAAATCTTGGCTACTCCGAGTGGAGCATCTAAGCATCTTCTGGTCTCTGGCCAAAGATGCAAATATCTCGCACGTCATCTCAGCTGATGTTGTGATTGTGATCGGCTCCAAATCTTGGCTACTCCGAGTGGAGCATCTAAGCATCTTCTGGTCTCTGGCCAAAGATGCCCTCAAATATCTCGCTAGACTTTTTAGTGGTCCGGGAAATAAGTGATTATTGAGAGGTTCCAGGCAAAACACACGGTTTTTCGCTCGTATAGGTCAGTACAGTGTAGTTATGTAGTGTTGCAGATGTAACCGAATAGCGGAAACTTTAAATGCCTACTAGCCCTTAGTAGTTCGCTGCCCTCTGTTCGTCTGGAACTGAGTTCAACGTCTGTTTTCCAGTCCAACGAAGTGCCTCAAACAAATTGACATTGTAAACGCAAATCTGACGAGAATTTCAAAATTTCTTTATAAATTTTAAGGTCCGTTATCAAAAGATCACAAGCAAAGTAAAGTTCGTAATGACCGGTCTCTGGAGGAATCAAAAAACCTGAAACTGCAAAAGGATGGTCCTCAAAAATCTTAACGCGAAACTTTAAAGTTTATGCGCCGTACCACTCATGTCTGCTAAAATACACTTCTCCAAATTAGACTGCCTTTCCAACCAGCAAATGGTAGAGCTGTTTGTACGTGACAGGGTTAACGGTTTAATGAAAATTTGCTATCTACATCTCAGAATTCGGGCACCAATAGCCACTAAACTGATCCATCTTTCTCTCACCAATCACCGTCAACCTATAAGGTCATAATCACTCAGTCGGAGGCTTCATTGCGACCAACTGCTCGAAGAAACTGCGCAGGAGCTACCGCTGTTGATATACATGTACACCGCAGTCAAATAATCCCACATAAAACCTAGAGCTTACTCATTCCGCTTCCTATGCATTCGCTTCACACTTTGTCACGGGCAACGCTGATGGCAATTCTAAATTTACCGGGCCTCCAGCCGGCACCACCAATGCTAGACTTGGTGTTGTATCCCGAAATTCTGCGTATTTCTGCACCCAGTCTTTCCCCAATATTTATCACCTCAGGCTTGTTTGGCGTTTAGGTTTGCGATGCTATGTCCCTACTCGTGCCCTGCTGCCACACAACCCGACCTATCAGCTTGAGACCACACATATCCCGCTGGCTGCCATAGGCAGTTTCATTCTTCCTTTAGCACCTACCTGTATTATTTCAGTCCACTATTCCACCAAGATAATTCGCAGATGATATTATTGATGCGGTACCTCATCGGCCGTGACTTGAGACTTTATTCGACGAGGAACACATAAGTTATTCACTCTCGCACTTCGTAACTCCTCAGCAGAGCATGCCCTGGGACACAGAGACGCCTTCTGGAAAAGAGGCGTCAAGAATTATTTTCCAAATGACTACAAACGAGCTGGCTTGTAGCAACCTGCACAACCGTTGTGAATCAGAAATCAGCAAGTGGAACGACAAATGGAAAACAGGCTGCCATATTAGACCTCGTCAGGTAGAAATTGAAATTGCACTATTTTAGTACGTGGAACACCGCCGCAGAAATAAGCCAACCGCATTCTTCTTGAAGGACAGAATCACAAAACACAATATTGTTGTCCCAAGTCTACAACGTACACTATGCAGGCGTGCATTCTTCGCCAGTGAGCTTGTTACATTCAATCTTGCCAAGGCGTAATTACCCACTGCATTTAACCAGCTTGGTCTACACAAATGAGAACACTCGTCAGCTCTTGCACAAAACAGACCTGATCGGTGTGTTAGATCAAGTCGAGGTACATACATGTATCCTGAAGGAGAGTTCTTGAAATAGGCAAAACATTTCTCTTGTTGTTTTGTCATTCGCTCACCGAAAGCAATCATCACTGTGCTTGGAATGAAGCCACTGTTACGCTCATTTGCAAAACTAGTCACCGACTATCGTCTAGCGGCTACAGGCCTCCTAAGCCCACATTTGTACGGTGCAGGACGATGAAACGCATTCCGAGATGAGTGATCCTAGATCACCTTAGTAACAAAACCTTGATGTCCCAAGTTCAACATGGATTTCTCCCAAACCGTTCATGCGTGGCGGGCATACTCGCATTCATGAACAGCTTAACCCAAGCTAAGGACAAGAAACTCATATCGGACAGCATATTTTTTGACTTTTCAACATTATTTGATGGAGTCTCTCAGTATATCGACCACGCGCTCACTCTCTCGGGCCGCGTTCTTCGTGCTGTGACTTTAAATTATGTTAAAAGTAAAACATCGACTGTCATTATCAGGTCCCTCGACCACAATTTCGAACAAGGTTGTGCGGATCTGTAAGATCAGTACTGCGATATGTTCCGAGATTTTATAGAAAATAAAATCAGGATCATCTGTATGAGGAACGTCAAAGTAAACGTAACTTTCGCTACGCTTTTGACACAATCACAACATCAGCTGAGATGACGTGCTTTTCGACGACGCAGTCATAGGGACGATGATTCCATAGAAATGGCGTAAAAATGGCTTTATTTCTTAGCGATGAAATCGGTCCTGCGTTCAGGCTCCAAACACCGGTCTGATGAACAACATCGTCATGTCAAAAGTGCACTTAATAAATGGCACTAAAATAAGAAGCGGTATCGTGAGTCACAGTATGAACTGAGTCAATGTGTGATCATGTGTAGCTGAGAGATGCACGTAATCGGTGATGGCAATGGTTCCAAGCACTCACGGTTAAATTTCATGACACAAAAGCTGTCACAACACACGTCACCTTTTAGCCGGCAAATGTATCAGTCCTGATGAAAGAAGGGCGTCAATGCATTGAGTTAGCACCGTGATTACGTAATTAGCATGTATTAATTTTGCCGAGATCTCTACTACCGCCCCATGCCGCCCGCTTTTATCCCACATGTGGCTCATCAAGATGGCGTTTCGCCCTGGTTTCCGTCAAGCGTATATTCTACTTGAACCACAACTGGACGGATTCCGACAACCACACTCATTTGGACATCATTTATGTTTTAACGGGAGACTCACCCGGATTCCAGATGAATCACTGAATTATGCTAGTTTAAGACAACTGAGTATGTTGATGATCAATTCAGTATCTCTAACCTTGCTGCAAACTTCTCATCATGTTGCGGGTAATTCGTGAAATGCCCCCATTTGCAAACCAATTTGGTGTCGCTGGGGACCCACCTGAAACCCAGCTAAATCTCTCATTCATGATGTTTTGTCAGGTAATGTTATTACGCAATATTTGCGAAGTGTTTTGATCAGTTATGCGAGTTAGGAAAACGGTTCCTACCTAACCTCAGTTGGCCTCTATTTTCAAGTCTTCACGGCGTGTCTTTATGCGCCATCCAAATGCGCAGTCGACAAACTGACGGATGATTCCTCGGAATTGATCACGTCGGCTACTTCGTTTTCAAAACTGGAGGCCTGAATCAGTCGATGAAAGATGTTGGTGAGCTCCAGTTTCAGTCAGGTTTGATCTCGCTAGGCTCATGTCATAGTCCCACTCTCGCATCATGTCCTGTCTACTAATAGACAACTCTAAATCAACTTGGTTTTCATGAGCTGTTTATGCGACCTACATTTCAACACTACATGAACCACATTGTGAGATCCCTGAGCACTCAATTGAGATCGAATGGAAGATTCTCGTGAATAACCCGTTTCTCAGTGTTTTTCTAGTCACCAGCGATTCCGTTCTCAAATCTGAACAGGCCAATCACTGGTGCAATATTTTGCACTAATTGCACACCGGTTGAATCGTATCCAGATTGCTTTCAGTGGAAAAATTAGCAAATATCGGACACTGATTTATGTGGTTTTGGTGCGATTGTTTTGTGACGAGAGTAAGTTGCTTCCCTGTTCGACCAATATCACGGGTCTTTGTGCCTACGGAAATGGGTGATCTACAAATTATGATTTCCGAATCCGCGTAATGCAGTCACCAGCTACAGGCCTGTAAACTACCCGGAGGGTTGAACAAAAATTCAGTCGAATACGTAGTGGCCGATCATTTGACTGGCAGTATACCAATTGGCTTACACTACGGTAATGCTAAGATGAAAAACTTCATGGCTTTGTGTGTAAAGGCATCTGCATAATGGCTAATAAGGTACTGCGATTAGGACAATTTGAGTGTATGTGTCTCTCGATTAATTATGAAGTTTGCAACTAATTAACTGACCATTCTTAATGTATTTATTCACTCATTTCGAAAACGAACGATTCTGAATTGCAATGCCTACTGGATCAGTGATTATAAGGCCCTTTGAACCAAAACAGCACCTCAGCCCATAAAGTCGTGAGCAAAACAAAACAGAAAACCTATGCCTCAGTCTTTAATAATAAATAATCAGGACCAAGCGCTCTGAACACTTCCATTTTTGTGAATATCTTCAGGGTAGGGTAAATAGCTGAAATGTTCCATCTTTACTGTGTTAGGAATATGACCATGTAACTTGTAAATCAATATATTTACATATGGAGGTTTACATAGTCATCGGGATCCCCAGAAGGATTCTTGCTCACCGAAGTAAAGTTCGAATTGATTGCTAGAAAACAATTTTCGGAGAACGCACTTCCGTACGCTCATGAACCGAGTGTCTGATCTTCCGTTGGTTAAATCTTAGCGTTTCCAAGCAACCTTGGACTAACAACTCTGTATAAGTGGCTCAGTGATAGTCTCACATGAGTAGTAAAACTTTCTTTTGAGAGATCTTCACTCTGGTGGACACCCAGTACGCGCAAACCTGATGTGTCTTCTGCGAGTATGAGTGGCGCTCTACCCTACTCGAGGGAGATCTAATCAAGAGACTTTTTAGCAGCTCTTGGCCAAACGGTTATTTGGTCAGTCACTGCAGAACGGTAGCGAGTTCGAAAGCTCTCTTAATTTTGCAAATTCCCGAATTACGTGACCTCAAATTCAGAATGCTTGAACTCGTTGAGCTGACATAATACAAAGACTTAAATGCCATAAACAGAGCATGATGAATAGGAGGGATTATATGAAAGTCTTAAATGCATGGGCAGATCGCTTTTGAATTATTGGAGTAACGGAGTGCCTTCCAAGCGTCCATTGGATTTTGATGTCTGAGGAAACTTGCATGTAACATCCCGTAACCGGTGCTCAATCCACTTGTGACATAGTTACTCAAAAGTGCTAATCCCAAAGCCGTTCCCGCAAACCCTGGAATATGTCGACCTCTCTTGTGATGCTTACCAGCCAAAAGATCTTAGTACAAATGGGGATCGAGGCTGCAGGGGATCACCGAAAAATTGGAACACACGGTGTTTCAAGTGATCTTATTAGGTAGCGTATCATGTTTACAACTGATCATCATCATCATCATCATCACCATCATTCAGGGAGGCAGCAGCGTCAGTGTTGAGAGTGACGCTTCACTGCCATACAACCACAAAGCTCATATAGTCGTATTTTATGCCCTAGGGTGAAAAGAATAGAGGAAATGAGTAGGAGCAACCCGGGTTTGGTCGGTCGCATGCTTTCTGAGGTGTCTATCTCTCCAAGCACTCAGTTGAACAGTTTGGAAAGCAATTGACGGCACAAAGGCCGCAGACGCCGATCAGCCAACAAATCTTCCAATTTCACCAGCACAGTGGGTGCCGAGTAAAATTGACCCCATTCTAAAAGGCATACAACCCCAAGAACACCCAATCTCTTGATATCTTTCACACCATGCGTTGTCTGCCTCGCGTCTTACATTGATGAGACAATACTAGCGTATAAGGAGTTCGGTTGGGCAGACGAGCAGTTGAGATCCGCCTCGGTGTTGAATGACTTCTCGTACAATGTGGTTTTCAAATTTCTCCCACCTTACGTTTCATACAGCCTAAAAGAGCCAGTGTACCTGAGGTTCAATCTATCTCAATACTAAATTCCATGTGTGGACTCAGTTCATTCAGATAGTTGTAAAACTCCACAACTTGTCTCATTTCACCACGACGAAAGTCTCATCTACATAACGCCAGAATATTCTAGGTGGATTTTGTAATCCGGCCGGAGCTCGTCGTTCAAATTCTTCCATAAATATATTTGCCGAAACCGGCGATATTAGGGATCCCATTGCTAGACCTTGTTCTTGAGTGTAAACTACTGAGTCAAAAATGAAGTGGGTGAGATTCAAACAGCTGTATACTTTCCATTATTTTTAGCACATTTGTGTACAATGAATTTATATCGAAACTTTTACAAATGCCATCTGGTTCAACGTTGAAACTTGCTACTTTGTTGACAAAGTCGTATGAATTTCTTGTGTAAGTAAAATATCTTTTGGTGAGGGGATTCAAAATAACAGCCAAGAATCTGGCTAGTTAATGCGGTGAAAAACTTATTTCGTCTACTATCTGTCTCATTAGAATATCTGGTTTATGGATTTTTGGTGGACCATAAAGCCGTGGTTAGGTTGCATTTCTGGGGTATAATCGATACAGATTACCTCGCACTAAGTAGTTTATCACGTACCGCAAACATTTGTCAATCTCAGCTTTATTCCTACCAATCATAGATGTAAAATTCGCATTCTCGATCTTCCGGTAATGACTTCCAGCTGGATGTTGCTTGACCTTCTATAGATAATCACTCTGTTTCATGACAAAAGTGGCCTTGCCTTTGTCTGTCTTTGTAATCACTATGTTGTCCACCCGTTTTAGGGTGCTGAATGCTCTTCGCTCCGCCGGTGGTGGTGGCCGGGACTCAAGGACTGTGTCCAGCTGTATCCGTAGCTTCTCCGCCTCCATTGGCGAAAGTTTTGAAAACCCAGATTCCACGCTAAAGATTATTTCCGTCATTCGGTTCACTGATGTGTCCTCAAGCCAAATAACATTGTTAATGAGGAGCTGAGCAGTATTTCGAAATTCCCAATAAATCTGTGGGGTCTGTATCAAAGAATTCCATGGGCTGATGACCAGTTCATTACATTATTTGAAATTATGTGTTAATATCGAAGTTTTTCCATCGCCTTCTGTGCAAGCATAGGCTGATGAAACTTTGCAGGAGAAATAATCGGGAACTGCGGTGAGCTGGGATACTCAATGTCAATACCATTGTTTGCCAACCAAGTTGATAGTCTTACACCAGATTGACTATCATTGAGGTTTTGTGCCAGTTTCCGACTCAGGTTAAAAGTACTTCGGTACGATACGAATCTTGTCAACTGAGACAAGAGGCGGCAGCTTTGAATTACTCGGTTGCGTTAGAGTGAGGCCAATAAAGTCGTGTAAGGTCCGGGTGCCATCGTCTTAATGTGCGGATAGTTGTGCGATTCCAAAAGCAACCGAATTTCTTTGAAACCAAATGTTGAGCAGAATGCA
>NW_008751930.1:73196-93118 GCF_000715545.1 Opisthorchis viverrini | reverse complement strand
ACGTTCTCACGTTTCCTAACGACGAGTGTGTCACCTACACAACGCCAGAATTTTCTTGGTGTTTTTTGGCCGGGCCGGAGCTCGTCGTTCAAATTCTTCCATAAATATATTTGCCGAAACCGGCGATATTAGGGATCCCATTGCTAGACCTTTGAGTGTAAACGAAAGTCTCATCTACATAACGCCAGAATATTCTAGGTGGATTTTGTAATCCGGCCGGAGCTCGTCGTTCAAATTCTTCCATAAATATATTTGCCGAAACCGGCGATATTAGGGATCCCATTGCTAGACCTTGTTCTTGAGTGTAAACTACTGAGTCAAAAATGAAGTGGGTGAGATTCAAACAGCTGTATACTTTCCATTATTTTTAGCACATTTGTGTACAATGAATTTATATCGAAACTTTTACAAATGCCATCTGGTTCAACGTTGAAACTTGCTACTTTGTTGACAAAGTCGTATGAATTTCTTGTGTAAGTAAAATATCTTTTGGTGAGGGGATTCAAAATAACAGCCAAGAATCTGGCTAGTTAATGCGGTGAAAAACTTATTTCGTCTACTATCTGTCTCATTAGAATATCTGGTTTATGGATTTTTGGTGGACCATAAAGCCGTGGTTAGGTTGCATTTCTGGGGTATAATCGATACAGATTACCTCGCACTAAGTAGTTTATCACGTACCGCAAACATTTGTCAATCTCAGCTTTATTCCTACCAATCATAGATGTAAAATTCGCATTCTCGATCTTCCGGTAATGACTTCCAGCTGGATGTTGCTTGACCTTCTATAGATAATCACTCTGTTTCATGACAAAAGTGGCCTTGCCTTTGTCTGTCTTTGTAATCACTATGTTGTCCACCCGTTTTAGGGTGCTGAATGCTCTTCGCTCCGCCGGTGGTGGTGGCCGGGACTCAAGGACTGTGTCCAGCTGTATCCGTAGCTTCTCCGCCTCCATTGGCGAAAGTTTTGAAAACCCAGATTCCACGCTAAAGATTATTTCCGTCATTCGGTTCACTGATGTGTCCTCAAGCCAAATAACATTGTTAATGAGGAGCTGAGCAGTATTTCGAAATTCCCAATAAATCTGTGGGGTCTGTATCAAAGAATTCCATGGGCTGATGACCAGTTCATTACATTATTTGAAATTATGTGTTAATATCGAAGTTTTTCCATCGCCTTCTGTGCAAGCATAGGCTGATGAAACTTTGCAGGAGAAATAATCGGGAACTGCGGTGAGCTGGGATACTCAATGTCAATACCATTGTTTGCCAACCAAGTTGATAGTCTTACACCAGATTGAATATCATTGAGGTTTTGTGCCAGTTTCCGACTCAGGTTAAAAGTACTTCGGTACGATACGAATCTTGTCAACTGAGACAAGAGGCGGCAGCTTTGAATTACTCGGTTGCGTTAGAGTGAGGCCAATAAAGTCGTGTAAGGTCCGGGTGCCATCGTCTTAATGTGCGGATAGTTGTGCGATTCCAAAAGCAACCGAATTTCTTTGAAACCAAATGTTGAGCAGAATGCATTTTTCCTAGAAATTTGCAGATGAACACTCAGAAGCTGATACTTAATTTCTACAAGGATTATGGGGATTATCTTTGCACGTGTGGCTGGTCAAATTCAGAGGAGTGTTAAATGTGAAAACGCAAAGTGTCTTCTTTGAAGACGATCTAAAGCAGAAGTCCCTGAGAATGATTTGGTGTACACATAAGGAATTTTGCGTTGTGACTTATTGCATGCAAAAAGGCCGATCAGTGCGCGACATTATTACAGCAGACAAGAAAAGGAAACTTTTATTTGTGTAGAAAACGAAATTCGAGGATATATTCATGGTAGAAACTGCCTAAGTTGATTACATCAACCAACACCCCAACGGCCGTATGTTTTGGGAGGCGCATACTTGGCTGGTAGTACATTTTTCTTCTTGTTTTAAATGGACATTGGAGAAACATCTGAAAACGATAGGCAAAAGCCATATTTTTCTTTCTTCACCCGAATTCTTTCAAGGTCATTTTTCTTCAAGGTCATTATGACCAGATTGTACGAAATGGAAAACGTGGCTTGTGAGCCCTACGGGCGAACGTATGCTCTCTGCGTTACAAGAATATGCCATTATACTTTTTTTCTGCCGATATTCCAGTTTATAGTGTCGGCACGGTGAATATGAACAGGCTATTTTCAGTAAGCACCATCACCACAGTCAATGTTCACCTGAAGGTATATGGGTCGTATTTTGTCTTTAGAAGACAGAAGACCGCCATGCTTAATGTTATCTTTCTAGTAGCAATCCACACACACACAATTACATACGAATTGACAATCATACTGATGCTTTTCTTACTGTTATTGTTGGTTTGTGTTGTGGAGTTTCAGTGAACTACAGTATATATATGTGTGGAAAAATATAGTTAAACATTAATACGCAAGCAACCGGAGACTGCCTTTTGCCAAGATGATGATCGAACCCTCCAAACTGGTTCTCTTTCTTGCGTGCAGTATGTTACTTTTCCGTAACTGGCTAAGCTTGGTATATGATCAGAACATACTTAGGAGGCTAATATGTTTCTCTGAACTTTGTGTTTCAGTCACTTTGGGATCTTGTCTTCAGGTGTCAAATGACAGTCCATTGAAGGCCTGCTATGGTAAGTGAAAATTGGAATTTAGTTGACTTTATGAACCCAAAAATAAGTGGTAGGTGTCTGACTATTTTACTAGACAATTCTTCTCCAACAATTACCGTTTCACATTTTATTTACAGAAATCTGCGGAGATTTATTTGACGGTTGTCTAGGTAAGCAACAGGCTATTAAAATGTAGCATCAGAGAATGCGTCGCCAGAAGATATGATGTAGGTTCTTCAGTGCGGAAATTTATTCGTCCATTATGTATGGTACACAGCCTTGAACGAAATTAACATGACTTTGCCCCATTCAGGTTTCTGTGCGGGGCAAACGGTTCCGTTGCTACAATGCAGTTTTGCTTCAGTATGGTATTTTCAATCATTTGTATTATGTGTTTGTATCTATATGAAATCACTAAAGGTTTCTCATGTGTCTTCTTGCTTCCCAAAATAATCGTTCGGTCGAGCAGACCTCTCACCTAGGATACATAAAGTGATTTTCCTGAGAAATCACACTCTCCTAAACAGAATTTCAAACGTTCGTCAACTATCCTCATCACAATGGACGGCACTGACCGATTAATCTTTTATGTGCAACGGTTTTGCAAGTGGGCTTGTAGATGAACACGGTCTGAAGAATTCACCCATGGAGCAGGTAGCTCCTAGTAAGCCTGCAGGCTCAGTCCTTATTGTCGGGACTCTCATAAGCGGCACACTCTAATGCTACAAGTAACAAGGTTCATTAATTTATATAAATAGACACTCGCTACTGGGCTTTCATCTCCACTTGCAATTTTCCTGACTGTATTCAATCAAACATGGCAGCCTAGGATTGCTGGAGCCAGGTCTGCAGCCCAACGCCTCTTTAATATTGCGATATCGCCACCGCAGACAGGCCTGCATATTAAGGGGCTAAACGTAGACCGAAGGGGAAATGGTTCCCTGTATTTAGATGAGACCTACAAATCAATTATATTTGTATGGCTGATAAACATAATGTAAAAACAAATATTAAGTATGCCGTGAATTACCCTCCGAAAATCCAAAGGTTTTGAATGGGATACTTCCAAAACTCATGAAAACATCTTGGTTGTTCGTTTTGCTTTTATTTATAGTGATAAAATGGTTTTCACTCTACTATTTCGTGATCGCTACAGTAACAGGTTTTCACTTAACATGAATGGAAGAAGTGCTTTCAGAAACATACAGTTAACAGTAACCCTTAAAGTGTTACCATGCTTGGAAAGGCAGTCAGCTGACAGGAAGATTCTGCGAGTGCCCTGCCGGTCTTATTCTTTCAGGTTTAGACTAGTTCCACAGCCTCATCCTTGATAGCAAATGCAAACCCGTCGGATTTTCACTGATAAGGTCACACCTTACAGCATAACCACCAGGCTCTGTTCGCAAAATGTGTAACACTTACGTTTTCAGTTGTTTACGTGGGGCTGAGCCTAGGCAAACAGACTGCACTAATATTTGTATTTTCTGCATATACAGGCATTTGCTGTGCTGGATTCGGTAAATGACTGGAGGATTCTAGAACCTAATGCACTAAATATGGCCCGGCTTAAAGTGGGCTTTATGGGACCTGCCAACTTTTTAATCAAAATGTTGTGGCCCACAACAGTGCCGTGATGAAACTTCTGGTGATTTCTCTGTTTGATTAAAGGCGCTGTTGGTGGCCATAGTCGTAGTGGTGGGGTTGGGTTGCTTGCTGAGCTGAGTTGAGCAATTCAGCTGCATACGTTCGATTGCCATTTAACTTTGTGTTAACCTGCCGGACAAAAATTTAAGAGCTGTTGTGGCGGAAAAAAGTTATAGCTGGGGCTTCGGAGAGTAAAACCTCTAAGATCATACAGACATCCACGAATCCTGAGGGAGGTGAATCAACAAGCCGGCAGAAATGCTTACCAAAGGACCGACTATCGTTCAAGTTGTACCAGATTGAGTAACTTCTATCTCAATTCATGTGGCAAGTAATCACCTCCAACGATATCATACAAATCATGGGGCACTGAGGGCCTCACTCTAAGTGATGATTATACGTTGGCAGCCGAAATAAGCAGGTCCAAAGACAGGCTACTTTTGGGTAAAATCACCACAAGCATTGAAATAAAATTTATGCTAATGTGTTCACATAAACAACTGTGCAGTTCTGCTGCTCGCCGGAGCTATTCATGACACATGATGTTTTAATATTTTCACATTAAATTTCCCGCTTTCCTGTTTTTGTAGGTGGAAATGTGGAGCGGGTTGCCGGCGCGTTTTGCGAACGTAGGTGACTAATTTTGCACATTTCCACCAAGAATTACACAGTATTATTTGTATACATCAGTTCAGTCGTTACCTGTTATTCATTTAGGTTTCACGCAAATATAATTAAACCAACATTTTATTCAACATTAGTCCAGTGGTTCCGAGGGAAATTAGACTGGTCTGTAAATTCTGGAATGAACTGAGAAGGTGGGAGGCAATTAAAGCCCCACTGGTCATTTGTTGTAGAGACACCTTGAAAAGGGCGATTTTTCGGACTGTCTTAAGAGTTAGATTTCAGGCCAGAATCGTGATAGATCCCAGGTCTGATACTCCAGCGTTGTTCCATGACATCGGCTGACCAGACTATATTATACTTTTGGTATGTGTCAAAACACTTAGTAAGTTACAGACCGTCGGTTGTGGGGAAAAAATCCCATCACCGTTTTCTTTGTGCTCGGAGTGTCGAACTACCCTTGTTGTGCGAAACATCATCATCACGTATATTCAATGGCAGGTACCCCTGGCGATTATTTGAGAAAATTAGATGAACGGTGTATTGCAAAATTCCTACAAATATCAGCACATTGATTTTCATTATAATTACAGTGTATTGTAACTTGCGGGACGCTCATGAAGGTAAGCAAGACCGGTTTGTTTCAAACTAGAAACAGCATGCATGTTTAGAAAATGCGCTTGAAAAAAAGTTACATGTAAAATATGGTTGCCAGATGGCGATTCAATATTGCTTAGTCACTAGGACAGGTAAACTAGGGACAAATGCTGTTGATATTTGCTTCTAATCCACATGATGAAAGGTGCCTGATGCCCTAATATCATTTTTATTTCCAACAGATTGTGAAGAAAAGGAGAAAAAACGTACGTTATGCAAAATTAACTATTTGATTTTGAAGGGATAGAGAGCCGCATGGTCCTAACAAGTATCTTTTTTCAACCTCTGAAAACAGACAACGACAGAATTATGCCGGAATTGAATGGGGTCGTTAGCTTTTTCTATGTTTCGGGGAAAACAAGCGTTCCACATCCAGCTTTACTTCTCAATGGCCTAGGGTTACTTGGGGGACCGTTGGTGTTATACCGAACGCACAAGTAGGGACTGCAGGAATTCCGTGCTGAAGAGCATTCGGGTAGCAAGAGCACCAGTACACGAATATATTAGGTGTTATAATCCAGTGCGGAATCCAGGTTTAAAGGGGAAGAGTTTATTGGCCTGATACACGCTGAAACGAAATTTTATGTCAGGCTTTAGAACTTCTGTGGCGCGAATCATTTTGACCAGTTCAGATATTTGCTCCCCTAAGAGGACGGAGTAGAAAAGTATCATCAATTTATCGTTTGTTAATTTTGCTAGGAAACCCATATTTCCGGGAAATAAGCTGCAATATTGTACCCCGCACTAGCTTCCACACACCAGCCTATAAAATATTCTTAGGCTTCGTGTACTCAGTTTATTTGGCGTGCAATTACAATATTATGTGCTGGATTTATTGGTTAGTTAGTTACACACCGGACGAGATTTGTTGGACAACCGAAAATTAGTGTATAGGAATGTATCCGGTGCTTTGTGTTAACTGTTCAACTAGATTGACAGGAAAACTTGTCAGTGTGTATTAACCAACTAGGTATAAAGGAACTAACCGCTGGTGTCTTATTTGCATCGTAGTTGATGAAGCGAAAACAAAGTGCACTGTTCTCTTTGGATGTTCGAGTAAGCAAAGCATTTACACTTTATTAACTTGGTTCAAGTTGCATGTTTTAATTGCCGTTTCTCACAATCAAAGTTATATACAGCAACCAGGATTAAACAATAAACTATTCGTGCCTGTGGTATCTCAGCTGAAACTGACTGCAAAAAATGTTTTTTTTGCACATTCGAAAGAACACTTATTTCACGAAAAGTCGGCGCACAGATCTATTTTCTTTAAATAAAAATAATGTCCACCCTGTATTATTTGCTGTTTCCTGTTTTGGATTGCGGGCTCGGTTGAACGGATGAATTTAATCTAAGTTCTATCGATGGTGACATTGAACAATAATTATTACTGAGTGATACTAGGCAATAAAAAATCGTCTTTCATGAGCACAAATAATAGAAGGGGAAACGTTGCAAATTCTTGTCCTGCAATATCACCTATCCCCGTCCCTATAATTCACTGCCTGACTTCACTTTCATGTTTTCTATTCGATAAGATTGCACAAAAATTGATCACACAACCGCAGGTAAGCTTTTCAGCTTTTATATCAAATTAACACCAAGAGAGCATCATCGCGCCGGCCTGATTGTTAGTTTGAACTGAACATTTTGTCCGCGGTTTACAAGCCGCCAATCGTAATGTCACATCACTGTCCTCCCACAGGATTTCTTCTGAGGGGTCACTTTACTGTGAACGTACCTGCATTTGACACAACAATTTTACAACGCTGTTATTATTCCAAGAATAATTCGCGGATAGCGGTAGTAGTACTCTTATATACTGTCAGAGAGGGTACATCTTGGTCTTCCAGATAAGCAGTTTATGCTGGTTATACGCTGGTAGTTGTTGGCATTGGGATTTTTGGAATAAATCGAACTACAAAGTACTGCTAGTCAAACAGGCCGGTCTCCCAAAATAAATCTCCTGATCACTCGTCTCAAACTCTCTCTTCAGGGAGGAAGAGTGGCATTTCTGGCCTCATGTTATACACATACGGATATGAAATCGCAAGAGTGGTGACGAAAGACATATTATTGTCTGCACATGAATGCCGGTTCATCGTTTCTTGGGGAAGAATGGGGCGCTAAAATCTCCTTTTCTGGGTCATTTGATCCTGACGCTCATGGATGATTAGCTTATACAAACTCGACCGTTACAACATTAACTGCTCTGAATTTTTATGCGTTTCATGTGCAGACATTTCAGCCTCATTATTTTAAGCTCAAAATTTATCGGTTACCAGACATCCATATTGATCGACTTGCCAAAGTCAGACTGTGGCAGTGCTGTTATCAGTGGTAGATGCTTCGCCATATCATCTAGATGTCTCTACGCTGATTAGTAGAATTCTACGGAGATTGCTTTCCACTTATTTCAGGATATCCGCAACCAGTATCCTGCAACTTTGGCGGAAAATGCAGAAGTAAGCTTCTATTCTTCGAACATTTATACTGTTGTGTAGTTTGTGTGGTCAAAATAAGTGTCTGTTTCCTATATTTGAGTTGCCCCCTTGAGGTCACATGAAGATCGACGTGGTTAAAGGGAAGATTTTACCGCTAACAACTGTAGTATTACAAAAGCACTGCTCGTTCCATTATGTTCCGAATACTTTACCTAAGGTAGAGTTTATACAACATCTTGATGTATAAGCTCATTTGAAACTTGATTAACTGCTATAACTGGTTTTAGAACTAAAAATTGAAAAATAAATTTATCGTATTCATGTATTTCAAAACGTTTGGTTATACAAACTTTGATTCCGGTGGTTTGCTTTGTTATCGACAAAATGAAGACACTGATGGTAATTTTTATATGCGGTATCCAACCAAACGATAAGCTGATCTAACTTGGAATGGACACCGTGTCCGAAAGTCTGAGGGTGTAGTAAAGATTGTTATGAAAACGAACGGATGCATACCACTCATCTAATGAACCCTTCAGGGTCATCCGGAACCAAATCGCCTTAAAGCGTACGTCTGAATTCTGTTAAGAATATTTGTGAAGTTCTCGATATCCCAAGACCTTGATCAGATCGCAAGCTTGCAACATTTACAGGCAGACGATGTGTTTCTGATGCAACTTGGTCTTAAGTGTCGAACATGTGCAGTGTATAGTTGATGACCTCGATTGGCGGAAAACCTCTGGTGTTTTTTGTCAGCATCTATAACTGCAATTCGTTTGCCTATTAATTTTGTTGAAAGCTGTTTTCAACATCTGGGAGGTTCAGAACAACTCGTGTTTCTTTCGGTGTTTCCTGCACCACTCTCAATGGAGTCCTATGGCACGTGCAAATAGACGCTTTGCAAGCGTAACATAATCCTTGTCATTATACTTAGTCCGGCTAGGTAACAGAGTCACAAGTGTCCCGGCATGTCACCCAGAGGATGGAGGCAAGGTATGAATGCGACTATTCTTTTTGGGCAGTGGCATTTTTTGTTTGTTTTTGCTACCCATGATTTCCTATGTATTTCACGTGCGTCTAAGTCTCACGTCCAAAGTTCCATTCAACCCGTAGGAAGCTAACCACGTGCAGAGATTTTTGTATCTCTTAAATTTCTATATCCCTGCCGTGGGTTTTAAAAAATTTAATCTGGAGACGTTCGTAACATAATCCTTGTCATTATACTTAGTCCGGCTAGGTAACAGAGTCACAAGTGTCCCGGCATGTCACCCAGAGGATGGAGGCAAGGTATGAATGCGACTATTCTTTTTGGGCAGTGGCATTTTTTGTTTGTTTTTGCTACCCATGATTTCCTATGTATTTCACGTGCGTCTAAGTCTCACGTCCAAAGTTCCATACAACCCGTAGGAAGCTAACCACGTGCAGAGATTTTTGTATCTCTTAAATTTCTATATCCCTGCCGTGGGTTTTAAAAAAATTTAATCATGGAGACGTTTTCATTATATCTCTGACCTAAACTTCCGTACGCTACCTTTTCTCAAAGGTTGTCGCTACATAGATGAAAGATGGGCGGGTGAGTCACGTTACTATCCTAATGTGCTAACTAGTGATGGCAGTTTTTCAACCCTCATTGAACGTCAGGTCATTACCTTTGAATTAAAAGAGAAAAGTAGTTTAGGATGGTAAACCTTATACGGTCTTTAGGGTGCAAGTTGTGTTCACATCGTACTACTTCCCCTGTTCATGTTCTCTGGAATTTCGGCTGATAGTGAAATAAATTTGTGGGACGGAGGTGCATTTAAACACTAATTTTTCAGGCTTAGACTTTTGATTCTTGGGTAGCCACTCATTGTTCAGAAATTTCATTTGACGTTTACGCAGTGCTATTCTTTTTGGAAGCAATGTAAGGTCGTCTAAATTAAGACTTCTAGAGTTGGTGCCTAAAAACAATACAGCTCGATATGCAGCTTGTCACAAAGTAACGAACAGCCACACGCTTAATTGCAGGATAAAATTCCGATGGCGTCACAGGTGCTTTCTAGGCTGGGCCATAACAATCATTTGCCTGTTACGATCACTTGAGGCTAAATGACCTTTATTGTTATTCCAGCCGATAACTTTTTAGGTGCTTCAGCAGATTTTTTGGGAGACAGCAAACCTGAAAGTTGTCGGTCCGGTTTTTTGTTCCATAGGACAGGGTTAGTGATTGTTAATACTATGGAAATGCGGCTTGCGTTTCGCCTAACGTTATTTTATGAGATACTAGTTCATTTTTCTGGCAAGTGTGGTTTACCTAGGTCAGAGGCTGAAGATCACTACACGTCCGTTTCGAAAGTACTGGCATCCATCGACAGTTCACAGCCCCAGAATCATCCAAAGCATTTGAACCTCCCAACGTCCTGGATATTCGTTGACGACCAGTACGCTTTTGACGTTTGGCGTAAGGAAACTTTTGAAATGTATAGGGGACATGCTGTCGACATTTACATGTGATGGTGAAATAGCTGCATAGGTGTTCTCATTACTAGCAAAGTGATCTACAGCAACATTCCAAAATTTCCTCATGATGTGGATATACAATCTTTATTTCAAATTCAAACTTCTCATTTTGTAAAACCAGAGCTGAAGAACAAGGTGGGTTGTTTTGTTCAATTCATTTGTTTGCCTTGCTCACAGAACTCTTACTAAATTTTTCGTGCTCTGTTTGCTACCGAAAGTGGAATACACTTCATTGAAACTCATAATCACTAATTACTGTCTACGGCTAGCGGTTGCGTTCATGATTCATTAGGCATATATCATATCGTAACTAATACGAACGTAACCGCATGTATAGTCGTTGGGCTGTTCGCTGAGCCGGACAATTCGACTGCAAACGCTTCATCCTCATCATCATCATCGAGGTCACATCATCAATGCGTTGTTAGTGGGTGTAGTGGTGCGTACCGATGGGTTTGCGCTTGTGCGTTGAATACTGTTGTGTGTCTGTCCATGCTGGTAGCCGGGGTTGACCTTCGACGGAACAACCAATCGTTACCGAAGATCAACCTCAGCTGAAGCATGCATGTCATGAATGCTATGAATGCATGAATGCATGAATGATATGTCACGATCGACGCTGCCACCAAGAAAACATTAAATCTGACGCAGAGAATTAAAGCTAAAAAGGGGCGCAAAAAACAGCACTCGTATATTTACCTAGGCTATAAATGTGCCTCCTGCCTGCACCATTCCGTTGTCTGATCAGTGAGTCAGAGGCCGCTACACTTGAGTGATCAAACTGGGAACGCGGGTCCAGATATCGCGCACATAAATTTATTTGTTCAAAATCGCTGAACGTGAAAAAAACTATGCAGCGGACAGTTGAGCTTGTGCATTTTATGCAAGCAAATGTTACGTTCCTCCAGTGTCCGCTGGAACGTTCGTGATTTGCTTCAGGCATACTACCGTTTGCAGTACGATCGTAATTGCTCAATCAACCTTATAGATGCTAATTTGGCAGCATCCAAAATTTGTTCGTTAAAGAGTTTTGGTTGATTGCTCAAGTTTCCTCTCAGTAAATAATTCATTTTCACTATATTTCAAGTAAAATTTGGTCATAAATCAATACGAATTCCGGATGGCAAGCTAAGCGGCATTAACTACCATTAAATGCGGTTATCCGTTCTTCTAATTCGATTGACATTACATACTTTAGGCACTAAACAAAACCTGAATTATGAAAGGGTCACAGGGAAACTGTATACTTCAAGAAAAGCATCATGCCTATCCGGAATAGGCGGTGAGAACACAGATCACGTGAAAATACGAGGCGCAATTCGTCACCACCTGATGGAATCTTGTTGACAATGGCCGCTTAATGTAAAAGTCTTGTTTGTATTTACTTGTCATAAAGCGAAATCTCAAGATCACTTTTGCCTAAGAGGTTGATCAACCGAGGAGTTCAATTTTTTCAGATGTTAGGTTTATTCGTGTGTGTTGCCTGTGCAATCTTTAACTGCCACCAAATATATGAACTAAGATTTGACGTAGGCAATGCAGCCCTAAGATCACGAACTCATGAGATAAACAATAGGTTGCTTTTGGGCCATCCATTCGTCCGCCATTTGTCCGACGCACTGGAACGATGAAACTTATTAACACAAGAGAAAATGAAATTATTCAAATGCAGGACGTATATAATATATTTAACAAATGAGTACCGGGTACATTAAAATGAAATGCGCGTGTAGCCGAAAATTTTTGCCTCAAACATTTCCTCGTCAAAACGTATCATGCATTTCTGACTGACACGAAATATTTTGATTTCAGTTGGCCAAAAACCGCTTTACATCAAGGTAAGGTTTTTGAATCAATGAGCAGTCATCTTGTGAACTGAAGCACATAAACTAAAGGTGACGGTCAATAAAAATGCAATCATTAACTTTGGTTTCAGAAAAGAGTGTGGGACCACCAAAGAGGAGGTATGTATGGTCTGAATTAAAGTTGTTCATCCAGAGGATTTTTCTGCGATGTGTGCATTTGTGGTGCCTTTGACTTTATCAGAAAAACACATTTGAGGATTGCACATGTAGCTAGCATGGCATGAATACTGATCACAAGCGGTCAGCCTGCCTGTATAATTCCGGCTCCATACCAAACAGAAACATACTCCTTCTATTTTCTGCCTGGCGTTCATTCTTTGTTATCCTAAAGGCTTCATGCCAGTGTTAATTGAATTAAATTCATTTGTTGATACTGGTTTATTTAATATTCAATCTCCATTCTTACAGGTTGCGAAACCAAATGCAGAGTGAAACTTCGTCCAGCGGTTTATTTTCGGCAATACGCGTTGCTCTAACCTTCAACGTTTTTGATGTGATATAGTTAAATAAATAATTTTAGCCATCGGTAATCTTGTCTCATGTCCTAGAGGTGCCACACAAGCAAGCGGTAATCAGAGACGTCAGAATATTACAAGATACATTAGGTTCAAAACCTTTTGGAGACAGTAAATCTATTTGAACTTTTATGGGAAAATATCACTTCACTGAATATGTCACCTTTCACAAACGCGGCAACAATAGCAAGGCGCCCGCAACTTTGAAAGCACAGCAATCTAAAATTAATAAATTTTTTGCCGAAGTTTTCGAGCGCCTTTGGTGTCAAGGGGCTTTACAGTCCTGACGAGTGGGTAATTTGAGGAAGTTAGGAGCGTCTTCCTCTTGGCCGTCAACCATCAATATTCTTCATAAGTATGCATTAGTGCAGCCCATAGGAACAATGCATCTCTTAGCAGCCAGGTGTGGCTTGAAACGTGGATTGATAAGAGCGCTTCTCAAGTGGCCATTCTTTCGGTTTCATCTCAATGTTCAGAATTCTCCAACATGGTAGCAGTATCCTGGAAATTTCAGGCTAACTACGTCGGCAAGTAAACGAGTATCAACTAGAGATACGGTGGTTTTCGCCTAAACAAAATATGCGGCCGATTCAGAAGTAAGCACCATGCACGAACTGGGGTCCAGTTCGACGACGCATCACCTGCAACTGGCGATATTTACCGGTCCATGTCTAACAAGGATTTCGAAAACGATAGACACATGAAGCAGCCACCGGAAGAGACGTTATTAAAGACACCTGACACGAAGTAGTTTAATGGGATAATCCAACATAAAACAAAGTGCTCATTTGAGTTGTTGACTATGAATGCGAAGGAGAACTGGCCACGGGTAGGACGCTCTTAAGTGCCTGTTAACGACGCGTTCACCGGTCATCTAGATTCATGGATACACTGAATATCATATCTGTAGTACTAAGCGGCCTAATAGCCTAGAGCACGAGACAATCAAAAATTGAAATTATGCCAGAAGTAAAGCAGGCAACAAATTCTCCAATCTTTTAGGAAGATTGCATTAGTGACGATGAGCAGCTAAAAAGCATGGAGGGTCACCGTCAAAAGCAAAGTAACGGAAAACGCCTGGCAAATCGCAACCGACGAAGGAGCCTTCCCAAAATGCAAGCAATACTAAGGAATTTAATCATAAATTAAGAAGGTGATCGCCAAAACGGCAAAATTCTACGCAAGAAGCCATTGGGTTAATACACATTTCCTCCACCCAATTTCAGCTGATATCTTCTATTGTTTGCCATGACTTAGATTGCTTTGCATACGGATGTACACGGAAATCCATTGCTCAGCTGCTCTGTGTCCTGCTAAAATACTAACTTTCTTGATAATTGAATGACGCGTTGTTTCAAATTTTGTGTGAAGATTTTTGATGGGCACACGTTGAATATACTTTGGTTTACACCGAGGCTACCAATTTCTTCAACCTCAGCTGCAGAATGTGACGTTCAGGAGGGCAGTCGTGTTCCTGATCTGAATATGCCACTATCATCAACGTTTATTGTTACGCCTTTTTTAAGTGAACGCAACCATAGTTTTAGCTTTGAGGCAACCAGCTTGCAGGCAGTCTGATTTGATGCACTACATCGTTCAGTAAGGCAGCTTGTATTGCTCACGGACTGTCGATCAGCTGTCGCGATTCACCGGAAACGACCTTCAAGGCAGAGCTAACTTGAGACATGCGTGCAGAAACACTGAAAACGACGGTCTAACTAACGTGACCCAAGGTGCTCACTATTTCATAATTATGGGGATTTGGTTCTGTTGAGTTCTCGTTAGTTCTTTCATCCATTTTAATTTGTGAGAACACGTCTGTTGCAGGTCTATCCTCTTGACCCAATGGGCGGTTTCTTGAGTTTTGGCTATGTTTTCGCCCAATTGCAACTTGTTATGTGCCCACCTATTTGGAAGTTTCATAATTTTCCACTTGAAGTGTCTCCCTCTCACAAAATACCTATTATATTGCGTTGTTGTACAACGTTCATTTGGATTATATTTATCGCACTACCGGTGGCCTCTGCTGAGAACGAATGATCTTGATAAGCGTCGCTCATTGGGGCTGTCTGAGGAAAGGCCAACACTTCAAACTACAAGCATTTTCTGAGTTCATCAATCTATACAAATCTAATTTTGCGAGGGATTTTAGACAGGGCAATCATTACTGGAAACAATTTTAAAAAATCTGACCGGGTCTACCACGATCGAAGCTGAACAAAGACAAATTCGATTATTTTGCGGGCACCTACGTCAAACCTCAGTAGGCGGTACCATTTTTGGAAAAACATTCAGCGATATAAACTTAATGAGGGGACTGACTTCCGGTTTCGTTGATTATTCGGACTGCGATCATTTGGACGCTTATATTTTGGCAGCCATACATAAGCATTGGAGACGAGGGTCTGTGAGTTCTGAAGAACAATTCAATATATAAATGTTGAGGACATCACAGTGCTATATAAACTGGGTGACTTTGGGCTGGGAGTGATGCCGAAATCAATGATTTAGCCGACAGTTTTTGCGGCGGAAAACAGAGCGGAAAAGCAGTTCTTAAACTGACAAATTATGTAAGTTTACTTGGACGGATGTTTGGCAAGTTCTTTAGAAGAATGATCGCTAGACTGGCATCTTTCTCAGTCTACTTCCAAAGTGTGTCGATGTGTCATGTTTTGGTTGCTGCGCAATAGGCTTCTCGCTTTAGTGTTAACAAAGTGAATTTAAAGAGGCATTGAGAGCAGGTTTTGGTAGACGATATTTTGCATTAGGTATTTATAAATGAGCATGACCCACTGATAAATGACTTTACCGGGAGAGAAAATGTGACATTGTTAGGTGAATGCTGTGTATTCTGATGTGAAATCACCCGTCGGTTTTTAAGCAATTCTCCGGAAAATACACCGCTGGGACCTTTAGGAGTAGCCGTTACTCTTGTTTGGAAATGCGCGTTTGATCTTGACTTGAGTGGCTGGATGAAAATCTTATACCACACATCCACCCGTTTCTTTGAGTAAGACCGTGGGGTTAGCCCTACAGGTATCTGAACTATTCAGGAACATTTACCATAAAATGCTCAGCATATCTTGATACGAAATATTATCAGAACCATTTGTGAACATTTAGAGTGCTGCGATTACCTATCAACGGGTCCAAAACCACCATCCTATTGTGCCCGATAAGGTGGCAATCCGGATAATAGTTTTCCGGCTAAGTAAATTTTCTAAACTAAACTAATCGGTTCAGTGTGCCTTCCATGGAGCATTGATCCGGAATTCTTCCTGCGGAGGTGCAGTGACTTAAAGAAGCCTGGTACGGCGAGTATAGCGTCCTGGAAAAAAATCAATAATGATGTTCATTGTCACGTCGTCATGTTTAGACTGGTTGGAGACTCCTAAACATTGCTTCCTTAGGTTAACTTCGAAGTCACTCATCTGCATGTAACAAGAAATAAGGTCTCCATCAATGCGCTGATGAGAATACCCCATGATATCCAGTGCATGGAATATCGTCATTCTATGCGACATGGACGCCTGGTGACCTTTCGAAAATCAATTAATGATATATGGTTGCGCATATATGACTATTTACATGCATACATATTTATGCAGCACGTTCGCTTCTTCACTGCAAATGCGGAAATATTCGTGATGCGCTACAAATGAACGCGTACCTGCCTGCACAAGAATATTCGTTTAAAGGCATTCGTTCTCACCGCCAAATGAAATCATTTCCTTCGTGTAACCCGTTTTCTGAGAGTTGACTCTGGGTGACTCGGAAAACTCCAGGAACAGCGATATACAGAACTGAGGTTGCCAAGACGCCGTGACAATGCAACACACTGATATAACTCCCGTGATTTACACCCCGTTATCTATTCTGGTAATCATTCTGGCCGAACCTCGTTTGTCAAGTCAGTACCCGACATCCAGAACCAATATCTCGAAAAGCAGTCCATCAAAGTCAAAAAAGGCCGTTGTACATGTTGGGAAATCATTTTTCTGTTTTGTTCCGTTCGTTTATGTGCTCAACTATGTATATGTCTACAAATTGATATCAGTGGTGCAGACGCGTGCGTGCCTTTCCTCGACTGCCTTATACTGTATGATAGACACTCACCATCACCAGTACTGGATATTTTTGTGGCACTCACACAAGTTTACAGTCACGAGATTAAAGATAAAATAATGTTTCTCTTTGCGTGAAATTCTTTAAATTGTAGCCCGAATAATGTCTGTGATTAACTATGTTTTTCAATGCGGGTTCATTCCTTCCGAATAACTGTCCCTTAATTTTTACCGGTGGTGATATGGTCCGAGTTTTAAAAATAGTGCCATATTACCATGATCTACATTTGCTGTTTAAATATTTTAGCTACCTTTAATGAGAATCGAGAAATACAAGTGTCGTTTTTGTGTAGTGGCAGTAATTCGCAGTGAAGTAGCGTTGGCCTTAATCTACTTGGCTTTTATGTTCGATATGACGCTCTGAGAGATACTAATGAGCAGGCGGGTAGTACAATGCACAGTAATAAATAGTTGTAGACGGAACTGAGGCTTGTCATTACTCAGCAAACCTGCAGAGGCTACTCCCTATGAAAATGGCGAGTACATCCGAAGTGCTGCTTTTTCTTCCGACGTCCGATACGTTCGGTTTCTGGAGGTGACCGGTGGTATGCTACCTACATATCCGCTTAAAAGGGAGCTGATACCTGGCTGTGGATTTTAGTTTGGTCTTTTTGGGGTCATGCTTTAGGATGTCAAGAAATGGCCCATTAGCCACATATACCAGAGCGTGAGGTGACCGGACCCGCGTGCTGCAAAGAAAAAAATTATGTCCCCAAGCTCCCCGCGTCCAACTTTTTCAGGATCCAACGAGATGTTCGGCGGTTACCCAAGTAACTCCGTGTTTCGCCAAACTGTGGAACCGTAAATTGCATCGGTAAACACCGACACTCTCCAGCACATCGCTGTGCATCACGACGCCCCCTAACAACGCACAGATGATGTCAACTTGATTGGTGATCGAACATGTGTAACGAAATTACCCAGCTTATCAAACAAGCCAGCTACCATATAGCTTTGTATATTAGTGGGCTTTGTATCTTTTATTGTTTAGAAATATATACTTTAGCATAACTGAGATCAGTGTACAATAGACTGGTCTTTCGCAAATGGTGATGCTGCATTTGATGCGTTGTGCTACCCAGTAATTCAATCCCTTCTGGGCAATACATTTTCTGAAATATATGTAAAAATACACAATCACTTGTTATTTGGTTTGCTTTAATTTTCTTCCACAAACACGCATCAATAAGGAGGGACTTTTTCTCAGAAATACCGAGCACTTACGCATGGCACTGCTCACCTGACAAAAGTTGTCTTCATTTTACTGAATTTCCATCGTTAGGCTCATTTAAAACATTCAAAATACGTCATCTTCTTACAGCTGCACTGTATAGGAAGCCCAAATGAACGGAAGCATAGGTTTTCCTTTGTTGCAAATCACAAATTCAATATCCACCGTGGGTTTATTGGCGTGTTTGGTTTGATTCAAGCAGCGTCTTGCAACAGGTCTTGCGGGCAACCAAATCAGGCTTATTTCTGATGTGTCACTACCACGAGTAGACAGCCCAGCAAAATTTTGCAAAGCATATGGTGAAGGTATACCACACAAGCTTTATTGGCTTTCCTAATTTTTCGATCAATAATGTGCCCTAATATTGTCTTGTCACTTATTCAATCCACAACCTCTCAGATCGCCAACGCTGGTTGTCCAGTGGAATAATATAGTGATCAAGTGCCTTGGATGTGTTTCTAAGGCTTAGGTACCGACAAGAAAGGAGAAGCCTATAGTGCACATGGCTTCAAAGAGAGTGGTTACCAAGAGGAGTCAAAAAGCAAACGCGATATTTTATTGATGAAAGGTAGTCACAAATCCCTTTGGGAGCGCATTTTAGTGAATAATTTCGGAGACATCCGACAGTGCTACAATTCGGACAAATGGAGCCTTTGGAGCATACTCGTCAAGACGCTACTTCACTCCAAATCAACCGCTGGATTTCACCTCACAGATACATATGGTCCAAATGCATTTATTTGTCCTTACGTTTATTCTAATTTACCTCAACCGATAAACCAGTAATTGCACGATTGTACTATAAGCGAAAATCTATATTGTGAGAACACTTGAACCGCTGCGAAATAATTTTATTTAATTTGATATGCAGGCCTAATCCTTTCCAACAGTACTTTTGAATGCGCAAAATCTTTCATTATGTTTTTCATAAATGCCCGTCCTAAAGACACAAAGTTCTCGGCAGAAATACCGGTTGACCTTCAAGGTGTCTTTTGGCGTAAGCAAAGGTTGGGGCTATGTCTGAACAACACGTGTGAGGTCATCCGGATTTTTTCCTGGAATTAAGCAAGCGATTGTCAATTAAGCCATTAATCTTTTTGCACACTTACAAAAAAGCACCAGATAGAATATCACAGTACAATAAAACGGAAAATTCGGCGTTGTCTACGTGGTTTAGGCGTTCATAAAAAACACAGATCTAAGGCATAAAAAACGAAGAAAAACGCATAAAGCTGTACATGTAGTTAACTTTATTTGGATCATCTTTAACAGTGAAAGTAAGACTGGGGCTGAAAACGGATCTATAGCGCAGGATCACAAACAACAAAATGGCGATGGGTAAGCACAATGGTTGCATTGATGTCTCGACCTTAGGGCCCGACCTAAACCCCCCACCTTGACGTGGTGGTCGGGCTTCAGTGCTGCAATGATCCCGCGGGCTATACAGCCTGTAACTTCGTTCCACAAGGTGCAACAATGCCAAGAAGCCCAAAGGGGAGCAGCCAGACTAAGAGCAGGGGGACTCCGTACTACGAGTAATCGCGCTACGAGGCGGTCTGGGGGTAAAATCGTACTGTCCTCTGCGAAAGGAGTGTGAAGGCAGTAAGGTGTCTCCCCCAGGCGACCAGCGTGTTCATATTTATAGAAGCAGCGATGCTGCTTTCCCCCGAGGAAGGACGGGTTAGAAAAGGTCG
>NW_008751930.1:71334-72233 GCF_000715545.1 Opisthorchis viverrini | reverse complement strand
TGACTGCAGTTCTGAGAAGGATACCTTCTACGGAGAGCTATCTAGGCTCATTCGTCAGGCAAAAAGCACTGACTTTGTGATCCTTGCAGGCGATTTGAACGCTCAAGTAGGCATCTGAGCTTTGGAGTCACATTTGAGTAGTCGATTGGGAGTCGATGCTTGCCACTCGGACAACGGAGATCGACTCCTTCAGTTGTGTGCTGATCACGAACTATTTCTGGCAAGTACGAACTCTCAACATAAACGTTCGCACCGCGTAACCTGGCGGCCGCCAACTACAAATCAACTGTGGACCCAGTGGGACCGCGTGGCCATTAGCCACTGGTGGAGAGCCACAATTCAAGACCGCCGTTCCTTCTGGGGCACACCACTTGATTCCGATCACGCCATGGTGCGCGCACGCCTGACAGTTCGTTTCCCTTCAGGCCCTCGCAAGTCGGCAAGAAACGTGCCAATCCACTATCTTCGAAGAACTGCCATAGTTCAACAGTATCGATCTGAGCTAGCCCAACAACTCTCCACAGTAAATCAATACTGTGATGGTAGTAAACATGTAGATGAAGCGTGGCAAAATGTGAAAGGAGCTATGCTAGCGGCGTTCAGTGCTGCCTGCCCGACTTCTCCATTTCGACCACAAAACCACTGGATGTCGACGAGGTAGTGACCCACGATTGGTACCAGAAAATTCATACCAGCTGGCAACGAGTACGACAGCGCACGCAAATTCCTCAAACGCCATATAGTTGAGAGTCTAAAGAATGACCGAGAGCTCTGGTGGATATCGAAAGCTCGGGTGAAGGAGATGGTTTTTTGCTACGGGAAACAGCCGTGCTCTTTATCAACTGATACGACTGACTGGCCCTAGGAAAGCAACGGTCAGCGAAACGATAAGTGAAAAA